>NC_056747.1:649939375-649999375 GCF_019279795.1 Protopterus annectens | reverse complement strand
ATTTAGTGGAAACCTGTCTGACGCCTGACTACAGCTCTGATAAAGGCTGTAGACATCATCTGAGCTTGGTCATTTCTAATGACCATATACACTTATTTTTGGGGAGTATCACTTTAAGTGCAAAAAAGTATAATTGCCAGTAGGTAAGTGCAACGACCCTGTAAACTGTGTTCAAAGGCAAAAAAAGGCCAGCATAAGCAATGAGAGTAAATAGCTTTGGATTTATTAACAAGACATACCGGTTTCAGCTATACGCCTTCTTCAGTGTACTTGCATACATTCAAGTGAAACCGCTTTTTTTTAAAAAATATAGTGCACCAATCATGTCATTTACCTCATGAATTATTAAGCACATAATGTTTTAACAAATACAATGCATTTCACTCTGGTCCATGCCTATAATATGAAGATACTATAAATCACATAGAAATGGAAACTGAAGTCATATGGACATGAAAATATACGGATATAAAACTGTACAGATACAAAATAACAAATATTTATCTAATTGACAACAAATTGTTAAAAATGTTCATTTAAGCCAGGTGAAAAAACTCCACCATGTCTGATAATCCATGTACATTCCTTTTTGTTAAGAATGTTGTGCCAACCAGCCTTCATGTTTTTATTCCCAATAATTCTATCAAGTAAATTTAAAACTTGCTGTTGGATGTTGTATAGAATGTTTAAATAAAGCATTAGAAATAGTTTTATTTCTAATGCTACTCAAATGTTCACATATATGTAATTTGAGTGGCCGAGAAGTTTGGCCTACATAAAAGGCCGAACGGTACACATGGCAAGATATATGATACAGTTAGAACTACAATTAGCAAAAAAATTAATATGAAAACATTAAGTATTTCTACTAGTGAATTCCTTAGCTTTGTTGACACGCCTACAGAAGGTGCAGTGACCACCTTCAAATGTCCCTTGTTGAAGTACACTAGGTCATGAATTGTATTTGTAGTGATGCAAACAACTATATAATGTTTTCCCTCTTCTAAAGGAGAATGACACTTCTCTCCCAACATGTTTGAAAGACATTCGTCTGCCATTAGAATATTCCAGTGTTTATGAATCAAATTAATAAACCTATGTATATTACAGGCATAAGTTGTATTAACGGTAATCACATCAAATTTTCTCTATTATATTCTTGATATTGTAGTAAATTATTCCTGTCATGGCTCTGGGCTAAAATACTAGCCTGAATTACTTGATGTTTATTATAGCTCCTATTACAGAATCTAGTAATGAGATCTTGCTTTTGATGTTCAAAAGCAACTGTGCTAGAGCAAATACGACGTATCCTTAAAAGTTGAGATTTAGGAATGTTGCGTATAATGTGTTTTGGATGACAGCTCGAAGCAAGTAATAAGTTATTGGAACTTGGTTGTTTTCTGTAAACATCACTAGATAAAGTATCATCATCTAAACAGGTTATTTTGACATCCAAAAAAGAAATGCAATTCACATCATGGTGAACTGTAAATTCTATGTCACACTTATTTTCATGAAGATATGCTGAACCAGCTCTCCAAATGAGCCACCAATCATCAAGATATCTTCTCCAGATATCAATTTCATCTTAAAATAAGTTGTGGTTGCAAGCATAAATAATTTGTTGTTTCAAATAACTCATTAATAGGTTGGCATAGATGGGTGCAAAAAATGCACCCATTGCAGTTCCCTTTAGCTGTAAATAGCAACAGTCATCAAAATAAAAAAAAATAAAAAATTAGTTAGAACATGGTCAGCTTCACATACTAGAAATGTGTTGAAGCCAGGACTGTATAGAGAGGTGTTGTCCAACCAGTATTGTAGAGCAGTTAAACCTGCCCAATGAGGTATACTGGTATATAGTGATTTAACATCTAACATGCAATTGATCCACCCTGGTTGTAGTTGGGAGTCCGAAAGGATGTTCAAAAATTGTGTGGTGTCTTGTATTTTAGCCCTGATGCACTTCAGTAGGGGCTTCAGATTAACGGTCAAAAAAGCCGAAAGAGGTTCCGTCAAAGATCCATGACCAGATACTATTGGTCTACCTGATGGTACTTGTGGATTTTTGTGCATTTTAGGAAGCAGATATAAAAGCTGTGGTAAAGGATCAGTTAAATAGCTTAAAGTTTGTTTACTGATTATGCCTTCACTTAAGGCCAGCTGCAAAAAGCTGTCAATTTCTTGTTTGAATGTATGAGTTGGATGAATAACCATTTTGGTACAAAACCTACCATCTGAAAGCTGTTTATCTGCTTCTGGCAAATGCATAGACCGATCAAGAATAACTACTGCCCCACCTTTGTCAGCTGGAATAATGACTAAATCTCGATTGTGCCGAAGGTTATCCAGTGCCTGTATTTCTGCAACAGTCAAATTGTGTCACCCTTGTGCAGTACATACATATGTTGAAACGTGCAAATGTTTAAGAATGCATTTTTGAAAAATACCCACATACTTATTAGCTGGAGGAATAAATGTGGATTTAAGAAATCTAAAACTAGATTGTGGGTCACAAGTAAGTGCAGATTATTCAAAAAACAGTTTCATGTTCAAGTTTCTGCAAAATGATAAAACATGTATTTATTTTATTTTACATTTGTTGACCGGGCTAGTCTAACTGGATATATGTCCATTTTCAGTAGAGGCCTGGGGAGAAAAGCTCCAAGACATGATAAAATACAAATACAAGTACAAACAACAAAAAGCAAATTTTGTAATAAAAAATAGCAAATATAATAGAGTCATAAACAGTGCAAATTGAAGGTACAGGGACATCACATTTACAAAGTCTTGTTCAAACACAACAAAACCTGGTACAAAATTCAGAACTTTAAGTAATTTTATTTCAGCATCTGATAAACTAACCGAAGAAATGTTGTGCATATTGCCCTGCCCAACTAACAGGGAATCAAAAGATGGAGTAATGTCTCTAATGAGCCTACTTGATCGATGTTTCCTACCACCCCTCCTTCTGACCCTAAAGTGTTAGGTGCAGTAGATTGATCATTAATTGCTGTAAAGGTAGCATTATGCCTTTTGTTTTTATGTGACCGCTCATTGTAATCTGATTCAATGTCAGTATATGAAGACGAATCATCTCCGGAAGTGTCACTGGTGGGCAGGCTGCATTGCTTTTTGAGAATGGATTTAGGTCATTTCCTTTTTGTTCCTACATTTGAGTTGTCTTGTTTGGAAAACTGAATTCTTCTGTATTGATCAAATGGTCTACCCAAAGTTTAATCTCTCAAATCCCTGTTATATTTCCAAATTTTCCTATTTTTAACTGTGTTTCAAACTCAATTAGATCTTTAGTTAACATCTAAAATAATGTCTTGTATAAAGGATGACTTTCCATTTGTTTGGCCTCCTCACACACCTGGGTTACTGCCAATATGGAACCAACTCTTCTCTGTTTAGAATTTCTACAAATTGGGAAAAGGCATATTGTTATGCCACTGCTCATTCTGTGATCAGTGTATCATCAGCCTGTCCAACTAATGGTTGTAATCTAATACGTAACAACCCTCTAGGTGTGAAGCCTTGCGGGTTTGTATGCCTTAAATAGTCGTAAATGCTAAACAGTGGATCTAAGGTTTTTCACTGATTTAGTCAAGTTGGAAAAAATATTTGTATATTGGACTGTTGAGTTGGAATTCTCGGACTTACTACACTCTTGATCAAGACCAAAAACCTGGAGATCATCCTTATCAACAGATAAACCTTGTAATATTGTAAGCAAGTCCATGACATAATGTTTAGTTAAGGAATCAGTCCTAGTAAATATCTAATAATGAATAAAATAATTTACCACTGAGTAAATACAAATATTTGTTGGTCTGATAAACATGAATGAAAAAAATGTGAACAGATCCACATACGTATACAGCATGCTCACCTGCCGGTTTCCTATTAGAAGACCAAAGATGCAGAAGACCTTGGTAATATAAACATGAAGTCTGGTTGACACAACATTCTTAAAAAAGGAATGTACATGGATTATCAGACTTGTTGGATTTTTTCCCCTGATTAAATGAACATTTTTAACAATTCGTTAGTTGGCAATTAGATAAATATTTGTTATTTTGTATCTGTACAGTTTTATCAGTATATTTTCATGTCCATAGGACTTGTTTCCATTTCTATGTGATTTATAGTATTTTCATATTATAAGCATGGACCAGAGTGAAATACCTTGTATTTGTTAAAACATTATATGCTGAATAACTCATGAGATAACTGACATGACTGGTGCACTATATTTTTAAAAAAACTATGTTGCACTTGAATGTATACAATTACAATGAAGAAGGTGTATAGCCGAAACCGGTATGTCTTGTTAATGAATCCAAAGCTATTTACTCTCTCATTGCTTGTACTGGCCATTTTTTGCCTTTGAACAGAGTATCATTTTAAGGCCATCTCCATGAAACCATTTGACATTTTATAGTGCACATGCACATATATATCTATATATGTATGTGAAAATAAAGTTACACTATATGTATTTTTCTTTTAGGTCCAGAAGTAGCAAGACAGTTGTGCACTGATTTTTTGATTGCCAAGTCAATTCCAAGCAATACTTTCACTTATTTTTTTGTAACATTTGAAACACTGAAAAATATCAGTTGGATGGGGGGGGGGGGGCAATGCTTTCAATTCTTATGTTATAACAAAGCAAAATATAGTTAATTAATACTTTTTGAATTTTGTATTTGTCCCTGAGAAAAAAAAAGTAAAACAGTACATGTTAGCTGTGAAATAACTGCAAAGAGATTTGCATCACGACAACTGTAAAATTAGCAATAACAAAGTAACAACTTGAAACTAAAACATTGCTAGTGCCCTTACCTGTATTTATATACATACAATAAAATACAATACTAAGCTCCTTTCACATAAATACTGTTGTAGTAGAATATGACCTTTCAGAAAAGTCACAAATATAAGACCAACAGTCATGTACTTCAGAGTGATGTTCTCACGGACATCCTCTGACCCCTCTCAGGGACATCCAGTGATCCCATCATCTGCACAAGCCGTACCAGCATAGTGACCACATAACTGACTCAGATACTCAGAGGCAGTATGCCCCTTCACCCCAAGCCCAATAGATATCCACTTTCTAGGTACACCTCTCACACTTGTTTGAAAGGCAAATGAAAAATAATGATTATTGTAATGTATTTCTACAGTACTAAAGCAACTGCCCTGTGCCTTCATAGACAAAATGCCTCCTCACCTATACTCCCAAAAGGTAGTCACCTTCTGTGTGAAGCACAAGTACTCACACAGGGAGGCTACTCTGAATAAGCAAGGTAATTTAAAATGCAGACAATTTCTGAGGTGTGTAGAGCAAAACAGCAAATTGTTGTGTTCTTTGTGTACCCAACTCTACTTGGAAGTGAGCAGATAGAAAGCAAAGTGTGCAACTGCTCAGCTACACATACAAAGAAAATCAAACATTTTCCTCTAAACCTGAAACAGGTGCAAATGATGCAGCATATGCTGAAACAACATGAATCTGAATGTATTACTTGTGTTTCATGGTGAAGGCTCATGCAAGAGATATGAATAATTTGAATGCACATGATAGTGTACTGGAAAATATTTTAAATGACCTGGAAAAGAAATTCATGTAGAATAAGTTGAGAATTTCAGGCTTATCCATGACAGTGGAAAGAATGGATAGTGTTTCTTTTAATTAAAGAGAACTAACTGTGTGTGCTGGTCCATATTCCCAATCCTCCAGTAAATTAGACAGCATTGAACTAACTGTGTGTGCTGGTCCATATTCCTAATCCTCCAGTAAATAAGACAGCATTGAACTAACTGTGTGTGCTGGTCCATATTCCCAATCCTCCAGTAAATTAGACAGCATTGAACTAACTGTGTGTGCTGGTCCATATTCCCAATCCTCCAGTAAATTAGACAGCATTGAACTAACTGTGTGTGCTGGTCCATATTCCCAATCCTCCAGTAAATTAGACAGCATTGTACTAACTGTGTGTGCTGGTCCATATTCCCAATCCTCCAGTAAATTAGACAGCATATGAGATATATTTGCAGATGTCATGAAAAGAAGAGGTTGACAAATGAGACATTGTGGAACTCCACAATAAAGATTAACAGGAGAAGAAGACAGACAACTTCATTGCCATCTTTTCTAACAGTAAGATTACATGAAACCAACTGTACTGTATTATAACCTACATCTAACATTTAATTTATAACCAATAAGGTATTCCTGTCTGAAACAGTATTAAAAGCCTTAGTACAAACTTTGAAGAGATCCACTCTAGAACAGAAAAGTTCAGTTGTGTACACTTACCATAAATGTAGATGTTCGAGTGTATTCACTGTTGCAGTCATTACATTTGGGTAATCTGCTGGCAGGTTGCCCTCAGTCAGACTGATTAACAAAGTCTTGGGTCCTGCGTCAGTTGCTGTCCCTTCTTCCATGACGTCAGGTCATCAGGGGGTATAAAACATGCAGCCGACGCCACTACATCAGTTTTTCTTGCCCCAGATGTCTGGTGCCCTCCTAATGGGGAGCAAAATAAAATTTAAAACACAAACATATACCTCCATCCAAAAGCAAATACACCAAAAAGGCATTTAAGCATAGTAAAAGAAAGTAGAGGTATAGTAAGAGAAAACCAGGGAGCTGGAGGAAAGGTAACCAGGAGTGCAACAGTGAATACACTCAAACATCTACATTTATGGTAAGTGTACAGAACTGCACTATTTTCTTCATGTTTCACTGTTGCAGTCATTACATTTGGGTATATTCCCAAAGATATGGTTGGGATGATGGATTTATACAGCATTAGGACCAGCTATAAGGCCCTACAAGACAGCAGTGGCAAAGCCAGCTCTGGATTTAGAGAAAATTGGTAAATGATAATGCTTGGTGAAATTATGAACTGAACTCCAGGTAGCAGCTTCTAGAATATCCCTGGTAGGAACACCTCTGAGAAAGGCTGCAGAAGTAGATGCAGCCCTGGTGGAATGAGATGTGATCCCCTGGGGGATAGGTTTTCCATGGTGCTTATAGCAGAAATGAATGCAATGGCTTATCCATTTAGAAATGGTTTGCATTGAAATAGCCTTTCCCTCTGCCCCTGCAGCAAATGCTACCAGCAGTTGTTCAGATTTTCTTCCAGGTTTAGTCCTGTCCAAGTAGAATCTAAGTTGTCTGTGCACAACCAATGAATGCAGACTCCATTCCCCTTTGTTCTGTGGATTGGAAAAGAAAGTTGGCAAATGAATGGGCTGATTAAAAGCCACAATGGACACCATCCTGGGCATGAAGGATGGAATGGTCCTGAGTGACACCCTGTCCGCATGAAAGATGATGAAAGGCTGCACTGCCATAAGGGCCTGTAACTCAAGATATCCTTCTTGCTGAAGTGATTGCCTGAAGGAAGGCTGTTTTCCAAGAAAGAAATTTTAAGTCTGCAGTAGCAGCTGGCTCGAAAGGAGACAGAGTGAGTTTCTCCAGTACAAAGTTAAGGTCCCAGGCAGGGGTTGGAGCTCTCCTGGGTGGTCTCAAGTTTTTGGCCCCTCTGAGGTACTGCTTGAGCAGAGGATGAGAGAAGAGGGGAGGTTCTGTGTTATAAAGAGCTGAAATGGCTGAGGCATGTATTTTAATGGGAGAAAAAGACAGGGCCTTGTGAAGCATCTCAGTTAAGTATTGTAAAGTCTGAGGTAAATTGGGCGCTGCTGTGCTCATCACTTGAGACTGATTCCAAGTACAGAATCTTTTCCATTTGTCAACATAAGATTTTCTAGTACTAGGTCTTCTCGCCTCCAAGATGACATCCATCACAAGTTTGCTGAGGGATGCTAAGGGTGAATTTAAGTGATTAGCCAAGCTGCAAGGTTCAATGTTGGGAGCTGAGGGTGCAGAATTTGGTTTTCCTGCTGAGACAGCAAGGAAGGTGTCTGAGGCAGGTGCCATGGAGAAATTTGTGACACACTGTGCAGGAGTGGGTACCAGTGTTGATGTGGCCAGTCTGGAGCAATCAAAATCCTTCTTGGTTTGTCCTGTTTGACATTTAGCAGAACTTTGGAGAACAGAGGCAGAGGGGGAAAGGCGTAGACTTATAGGTTTTTACAGCTGAATGACAGAGCATCCACTTTCCAGGATTTTTTGTGAGGAGTCCTTGTGCAAAATTTGTCCAACTGGTAGTTGTGGAGGGAGGCAAATAGATCTATGTCTGGGCTCCTCCATTTGCTTGTCAACATGTTGAAAATCTGTGGTTTCAGTTTCCACTCGTGTGGGTCCATGAGATTTCTGCTTAGTCCGTCTGCCAGTGCATTCAGTTTTCCTGGCTGGAAAGAATCAAAACCACATTGCAAAGCATGTTTTCCAACTTGTTCAGCAGAATGCAATAAATCCTGTAAATCTTTATTTTCCACAGTCAGAAATCATCATTTTCTGTTTAAGCAGTCCCATAATATGCTGTTGATATTTTAACATATGAAATTGGCAGTTTAAAGCCCCGATTGACAAGGTTGCAGAAGTATAAACCTTTTTGCCCCACCTATCCAGCGCCTTGGAGTCTGTCAGAAGGGGTAGGATTTTTAGCAGTAGAAGCCTTAATGCCCTTGGGCCCCTGAGAAATTGTTTCTGGATCCGCAACAAGATTTTTGAAAAGGAACTTGTGGGACTCAGGAACCCTGTATTATCTGTCAGGTTTACTAGGAGCTGGAGGCAGGGAATCAGGAGCCATACTGGATTCTGAAAACACATCAACAATGTCTAGTACAGGAGGTATAGCCAAAGACCCAGCAGAATCCCCATCATAGAGGCATGGAAGGTCCAGGTCACTGGAAGAATTAGAAGAAACAGAGTCCTGATCAGAAGATCAGAAGATTCATAGTCAAGGTCTGTCCTAGGCCTTAGAGGGGGGTGACTACCCCTGATTAGAGTAATAAGATCTTCAGCCATTTTGATAATTGTCTGTAGGCCTGAAAACACCCTCACGGTGGTGCCTGTGCAGCACAGCAGACCCCCATCAAGGTAGAGACATCCGGGGTTCCCATGGTGAAGCATCTAAGCTGCATACTGGACTCTGAATGTTCCGGTAGTCTGATGGCTAACCAATGTAATTTCTGGATAATTAAAAGGAAGACTGATGTGAACACAGGACCCAAGACATTGTTATTAAGGGCTCACTGAGGGCAAACCTGCCAGAGATTACCCAAAATGTAATGACTGCAATAGTGAAACATGAAAAACAGGAACTATAAAATTTCCACTGATTAGGAAAAATACTGAATACAGAATAGTTTAATACATTCATAATGGGTCAAACTAAATAGTTGTCTTCTTTCGGCTTTTCCCGGTTAGGGGTCGCCACAGGGGAACTCCGGTCCGCTAATGATTGGCAGTAGATTTTCACAGAGAATTTCTAATTTTAGTAACTTTATATAAAAATCATCTTGACCTATTAAAGGACAACTCCTTCTACTTAAAAACAGTAAGGGCATCAGAAAATAAAGGAAAGAAGCAAAAACTTCAAAGAACAACACACCATCACCTGCATGCTGCCTTTTTTTATTTTACTCAACCACAGGGAGGACATGAAGACCACAGAAGGCACTCCAGCCGTAGAAGAATCAAACCAGAGAACATGCCAGGAGAGGTGACAATGCAATTGCTGCCGCCATTATTAATAATTATGTTGTTTGTTCTCTTAGCTACAATGTATCCAAGCAAAACATAGTAACAAGAACCTCAGAGAACCTAAACGTTACAAGGGTTAAATCATGTAATAACATTTGCAAAAATGAATGGTCTAGAGAGGTAACTACAGGAATGGATTTACACAACTAATGTCATCCAAGGTTCCGCATAGACTGATGTACAGAGATTCAGGTCATTAAACTGAAATCTACACTAATGAAGGTCTACTGAATGAAACAAAATTAAAAAAAAAAAATCCATATACAAATCTAGCCCTATCTCATTGTAAGTAAATCATATAGCATCAAAACAGCATAAAAAAAAAAAAACAATATCATCCATCAAATGATAAATTCATAATAAAACTCTTTTTTTTTTCATATATAGACAGCCTTCATAGAGACTTTCATTCTTCATAGAGACTTTCATTCTGTTTAATGGATGGTGAGTTTATGAGAATACTATGGCTTATATATGTGTGATGTGTCATGTGTGTCTAACTTAGTTCCTGATATTCTGATGTGTTTACAGATGCTTGTGGAATATTTAATGGCTGTATTTTTAGCTTTAGTCACACAATGATAATAAAACGGTTTTGCTAGAAATTGCAAAAAAATTGCAAAACAAAGAATTTCCAGCCGTTTAGGTTTTTAGGTTTTCAGCTAATTTGCAAAGTCACTAAAATGCTTTCTCTTCATTCTCTTATTTGGAATACAGTTGGATTCAATGTTAAAAAGTGAACCTTTAAAACTACACAGTAATGATAATTAGGGTAAAATTATTAAAGAGGCATGAAGAAATACATGAAACATACAAACAATAAGAGCAAATAGATGACAGGGAGCCGTTAGTACTTACAGATATGGCATGAAAAGTCGATTTTCTTTAAGTTAATGGTATGGACATAGGAAAGTGGCTACTTTTGATATCACTAATGGGGATATGCAGAGGGTAAATGGGTTTTGTGCTACTGGTGGTAAAGCATCTGACAACAACAGTGGTAAATCATAAGGAGAACTGATAACATTCAGGATATCTAAAGCATTACCGTAACAGGCATAAGCATGAAAAATCTGAAGGTAATGCTACTCAATGCGAGAAGTCTAAACCTCAAAATGCACTCTCTCGAGGCACTCCTAAAAATGGAGAACATCGCTATCTGTGCAGTAACTGAGACCTGGTTCAAGGGTCCAGAGAACAACCCTGCAATACCAGGCTACAACTCTTACCACACTTTTCGGCCACCAAACCAGGACCAAAACACTGAAGGTGGAGTAGTGTCCATATTCACCAAGGATATTCACACCACCAGGCTAGTTGCCCAACACAATGCGTCTGAAACTCTCCAGGTGCAACTAACACTAGGTAAGGCTGCAGTCCAAATTCTAGCTTGCTACAGATCCCCCACCATGCCCCAAGATTCTCACTACACCTTTCTAAACATACTGGAAGATATTAAGATACAACCAAACACCCTAATACTGGGTGATTTCAACTACACTGCCATTCACTGGGAAAACTACTCATGTACCCACACCTTTGCCCAACGGTTCTTGGAATTCATAAATTCAAATGCCCTGGATCAGCTAATACATAGTCCCACCAGGGGCTCCGATATCCTAGACCTGATAATTACCAACATGGGAAATCGATGCTCCACACCTATGGTCACCCCCTCGTTGGTCAGGTCTGATCATAAGCTAATCACCCTTTACATTCATATCCCTCTCCCACCCCCCCAGTAAGGAAACCTCTGTAAATAACTTCTCCAGCTTCATGCTACTCAAGTCAGAAGTGACAAACTCCATGGCACCCATGCAGACGGGAAGTGAAAGTTCGACTGCTGAATCCTACACTAAAGCATTGTATGAGCACATCCATTCGTGCATGAATCATGTCATCCCACAAAGAACCAAGACGCTCTCCTCCAAAAAAGAAAGCCAATCTGGTGGTCCCCTGCCATAAACAAACTTTACAACAAAAGGAAGAAACTGTTGCAGAAAATAGGAAAATCCCAGGATGCAAAAAACTCCCTTACCAGCCTCAGTAAGAAGCTGAGATTCCTCATAAAATCCACCAAAGCTAGCTAGGAAAATAAAATTGCCAAAGATTCCAAAGACAACTACAAGGCATTCTATGGCTATGTCAAGAATCTAAATGGCAATGCTCAGATCTTCTCTGAGCTACAACAGAATGGCATTAAATATACTGATCCCAAGGATATTGCCAATATGCTGGCAGATTGATTCATTGCCAACTTCACACCCCCCCCCCCTCACCCCCTGAAGGGCCCATCTCAATACCAAAAGATTGCCAAATTCTGGTAATAATGGCCACACAGGTAAAAAACACACTCTGCAAAGCTAAGAATACAGCATCCATGGGACCAGATGACATCCCGGGCTGTGTACTACATGAACTACAAAATGAACTTGCACCTCACCTAAGTGTTGTGTTTAATCATAGCCTCACTTCAGGCTTCATGCCCATTGAGTGGTGCACAACTACAGTTATTCCCCTCCACAAGGGGGGATCCACCTTGGATACTGGGAACTACTGCCCCATCAGTCTGATAAGCCTGATCTGCAAGGCCATGGAACATATCATGGAATTTATAAACAAAGACATTGTCAACCTTCAGACATTGGACCCCACCCAGTTTGGTTTCATGAAGGGCTGATCTTGTCTCCTGAACCTGATTGACTTCTTTGAATCAGCCTCCAGAGCTCTGGATGAGGGTAAGGCAGTCCACACAGCCTATCTTGACCTCGCCAAGGCCCTCGACACCATCCCCCATTCTGGAATCGTAGATAAACTTACTAAGGTGGGCATTAATTCATATGCCACTCGATGGGTTGCCAACTGGCTTACTTACAGAACTCACAATGTAAAAGTAGCCAACTCCAAATCCACCTATAGGCAAGTGCCAAGTGGAGTATCTCAGGGTTCAGTCCTGGGACCGCTCTTGTTTGGCATCTACTTCTCTGAAGTACAGGCCAACACTAAGAGACTCTGGCTAACAAAGTTTGCAGATAACTGCAAACTGGGAGCCATTATTGAATACCCAAATGTTGTGGATATTCTAGAAAAGGGCCTTACAAAAACAGATGCTTGGTGCCAGAGCCATAGGCTCAAGCTCAATGCCAAGAAATGTATAGTTATCCCCTTTGGGAAAAAACATGTACCCGTGAATTACCACATAGGTGGCAGTACAGTAAACACTGAAAGTGTGATAAGAGACTTAGGGACACAGGTGGACACTGGTCTCACCTTCGATAACCACATCACCACAACAGTCAGGAAATCCTTCTATGTGGCACACCTCATCGCTAAGGGGTTTTCATCCAGAAAAATGGAGGTCTTTGTCCCACTGTACTCATCCCTCATTAGACCCATTATAGAATACAATGCCCAGTTTGGTATGTACCTGTCATCTGCAACAACTGGAAAGGCCGCAGAAATACCTCACTAAAAGAATCACAGGCCTAAAGCAAATGCCCTATGCTGACCATCTAAAAACAATCCAGCTATACTCTGTTGAATATCCTCTACTCAGAGGCAATCTCTGCCATGTCAAACCCAGAGCTGTTGGACATACTACACTTAGGAAATCCCAGTTCCTCAGAGCCACATGCTCCAGGGATCAAAACCTTGTCATCACAATGCACAAAACATGCTGGAGAGATAGGTTCCTGACCCAGAGACTCCCCAGACTGGAATAGACCGTCAATACAGGACAAGCAGAGCGCCTCTTTGGCCCTCTTCAAAAGGAACCTTAACGATTGGATGGGAGATAAGAAATTACCCTGGGAATCACGACAGTCGCCTGGCTAGATAGGGGTCCAGGGAAGTAAATATTATGGGAAGAAACAGCCAGGGAAGTTATGGCTAGGCTTGTATATGCCCTAGGGCTGACAGCCTAGTACCAACCTATGAACCCATAAAGGTTATTCTGAAGATACACGGGCATACAAAATCAAAGCGGACGACCTAAGCACTGCTTTAAGCATACAAATTATTAAGTGTACTTCAATGCTTATCATTAAAAACCACATCATCCCTGTTGGCCTTTTACATTCCTCACAGTAAGGAGTATGCTTAAAGTCTAATAATAAATGGATATCTGTTTAATTTATGAGTGCCCTTGAAATAAGATTGCATCCATTCATACTACCATCAATAAGAACTGCAAAATGGACAAATGCAATGGATTAATAAAGAAATACTCTCAATAATTTTCTCACTCCTACGTGTTTTTCAGTGACATATGAACACTTAAATTAGAATACTTGACAACATTTTTTGAAGTCGGTCTTCTCTTTACACAACATTAATTTTCATTTCCTTCCTTATGATTTTGTACTTGAATAATGAATTTCACATAAAATTATATATAAAGCTTTGTCAGACCCCACCTCCCCAATATCATTCTTACATTTCTTTTCTTTCAGAGTATCTTATTACACATTTCAATGAAATTCTCTTTTCACCTAAGTACCAGCGGCGGTGCGTGCTATAGGACTGCAGGACTGCAGCCCTCCCACCTAGAAACAAAAGAAATAAAAACGTGAAACATAAAATTAAAAAAAACAAAAACATTTATTTTTTGCGAACCCGGAACTTCCGCGCATGCGCGAACACACTCAGACTGCCCCAACAGATGCCCAGGAATCTGTGCAAACTCTGGCTGCCTGAGTCAGCAGTCCAGATACAGGGAAGGCATTTTCTGCCCCGCAGATGCCCAGGAATCTGTGTGGTAGACAACTGCACAGAACAGAGGAGCTCTGGACTGCTTCATCCACAGACAGGACCAATCAGGAGAGAGGTGAGGTTAAGCTCTCACAAGGATTCAAGCACAGGACCAATCAGGAGAGAGGTAAGTTGAGTTTAAGCTCTCACAGGGAAGCATTGGATTCAAGCATGGGTTTCCAGTTTAAGTATTGTGGATTCATTCGAGTGCGGGTTTGGAGTTAAAGTATTGTAGTGTGTGTGTGTGTGTGTGAAATGCCCCAGTTAACACATAGTGGTGGGTAGAGATACTCAGGCTTGAACCCTGTAACTTGAATGCAGGTGGCAAGGACCGGAATTCCCTACCAACCACTATTTGTAAAAAATTGCAGATTTTTGCCTCATATTTGTTCTGTTCCTCATAAAATCTGTGGTTTCTGTATCTTCATTTTTCCTTGCAAAGGTCTGAAGTGCAGTGGTGCACTGGTAGCATTGATGCCTGACAGCTACAAGTTCTCTGGTTTGATTCTTGGCTGGGGTGCCTTCCGTGTGGAGTCTGCATGTCCTCCCATCTCTTACAAAGATGTGTTTGGGGTGTTTCTCACTGCTCTGCTGAAAATTGGCTTTGTCAGACTAGTTTCCTGGTTAACAAATGTTTAAAAGAAACGGGCATTTGAATTTCAGACTTCATATTCTTCAGAAAATACATGGTAACACAAAACCTTTTATTCTAGCAATTGTAAGTTTATAACATGGATATTTGAAATTTGCCCATATTTGTAGGACTGTATTCCCCATTATTGGCCTCATCCAGGTATTTTGTGCTAAGGTTGAGAGCTATGGTGAGAACTGAATTCACTGAATGTTTGGGGGCTGTATTCCCCCCATTACTGGCTTTGTCCACGTTTTTTGCTAAGAGGTTGAGAGCTATGGTGAGAACTGAATTCACTGCATATGTTTGGCAGCTGTATTCCCACATTATTGGCTTTTTTCAGGTGTTTTTTTTTCTAATTTTGCTAAGAGGTTGACCGCTATGGTGAGAACTGAATTCACTAAATGGTAGCCATTTAAGTTTGTCTTCCTCTGTTTCACAAAGCAGCTGATTTGACAAAGTGGTATGTTTCTCTGACTGTTTTGCACAGGGTCCTCTGGGTTCAAGACATGGCAGTGAAATGTATGGTGGTAACACATCATTTTATTCTAGCAGCTTTCCAACATTATACAAGCAATGTTTAAAATGTGTCCCTGGTTTTTGCCCCCCCCCCAATAAATTTTGGCTTTTTCCAGATTTCTTGTGCTGCAAAGTTCAGAGATACAGCTGAGTGTTGAGTAGATTTTACAAGGAGCCGAGAGCTGCAGGGGAACAAAAGTTTAGTGCTGCTTATGTTAAATCTGTTTTCATTGTTAATAGCACAACAGTTAGTGTACTTGCTTTTGATGCAGAAAGCTGTGGGTTCTACTCCCACAATAGGTAGATGCATTGCTGATACTGTACTGTGTTGTAAAGAGGGTGGATGCTGCAGTCCTTTTTGGCGAAGATACTTGGTAACTATGAACCTGTTATCAGTTTGCCATCCATTCCCTAGTGCGGTATTACTAGCATATCATTTTTTTAATTTATGCAACATAGGCAATTTATTCTTCAAGTGCAACAGGCACTTTATTTGTAGATGAAACAATGAGATATAAAGTTGTTTGCTAGCAGCAACCTCTTTATTAGTTACAGATTTCTTTAATGTGGATTTTACTACTTCAGAGATTTTGCATATTTACTGATACTGGTGGACTGTAGAAGGTTGAGTAGACGTTTTATGATAGAAATGTTCTGAATTGGGCAGTTTTGTCATTGGTGCATGCATTTTGTTTCATTGTTTACTGGAAAAATGTTCAAAACAATAAATTTAAAATGCCCTCTAACAAGTGTACTGTATTGTACAAGGAATATAATGTAATACAATCAGGAAGGTGTATCAAAGAGCATGTGTATGTTTCATGTTCAAGGGGCCTATGATTTTGAAAACAGCCCAAAGTTGATCTTTATCTGTCACTGGCAAAATGTATTTTCTTTGAATGTGGGTTTCAATGCTGTTTCAATGCATGTCAGTTTCAAGGGCAGAGAAGTTTTAATGCCAAGTCTATTTTCATTGTGAGACTGCATTGCTTTGTTCAACAGATATCTATTAGGGTTTGTGCTGTAAAATGCAAAATAAAACTTTCAAATGAAATCTAAATCATTGCAGAAGTAAAGCAGTATGCACATTACAGTGTTTATAGTAAATGGGGCAAAAAAAAACAAGGAATGAGACATTGAAATGGCTGCAGGGGGGGAGGCTCCATTCGACCATGATTTTGTGAGGGGGGGGGGGGGGGAGTAGAAAACCCAGACAGCCCCGGTTGAACTATACCTCTCAGTTGTCCATATTTTTGCAGAATGAATAGATATTTGCTTCTTATTTTTGGTTTGTTCCTCATAAAATTTGTGGTTTTCTAGCAAATCATTTAGGAATGAAGTCACTAAATGACAGACAGAGTTTCAGATGTCATAACCTTCAGAAAAATGCATGCTAAAGCAAGACCTGTTATTCTATCAATTGTCTTAAGTTTATACAAGAGCAATTTTTAGTAGTGTTTGTATGTTCCCCCAATATATTTGGCCTTGTCCAGATTTCCTGCATTAAGAGGTTCAGAGGTATGTGCAAATTGCTTTGTAGAATTAGGAATATTCAAACCTCTCAACTGTCCCCAAGTTTGGCTCAAAATGTTGCTCTCCCCTAATAATCCCTCCTCAAAATGGCAGTTTTGGAAGAAAGCGTGGAGGGTTTACAATTATATATATATATATATATATATATATATATATATATATATATATAAAACTGTAATGATCAGAGTTATAGATTACTTTTATTTCAGAAATGCATGTAGATGCTCTTATTTTGTTAGCTGCTCAAGTTAACAGTGTTAATATTAAAAAGGTGTCCCTTCTTTGACAGGTTCCCAGCTGTATTGTGTGGCAACTTTTTTTTTTTGCATCACATTTTTTGTCTGTTTTTCATAAAATTGTGGTTTTCTGGCAAATTAGTGGCAAGTCATTAAAGATTGAAGTTAGAAAATAATGGCAGACATTTGAGTTTCAGATTTCATAACCTTCAGAAAATTTCTACTAATGCAAGACCTACTACTGTTCTATTATCTAAGTTTATAAGAGCAATATTTAAAAATTGTCCTTATTTCTGGGCCTGTGTCCCACTTCTAGTTCTATGTATGGCTTTGTCCAGAATTCTTGCTCTGAAGTTGAGAGGTTTGAGTGTCAGAGCCATCACAGTCAGCCAGAGACATTTCAAATTGTGACATACTTGTTGCACCCCACTCCCCATTGTAGTAGCTCTGGATATATCCAAGGAAGGCAAGGAGCAGTTATGCAGTGTAAGTGTGCAGAGTATTCCCCCATCCAAGGTAGACAAGTACGACCGTGGCTTTTTATCTGTCCTTGATTTTGCAGAATGTTCTGGTTTTCTGTCATATTTTTATACTGTTGATTTATGCTTATTATTCAAGAAATGCATGTTGTCACAGTGCCCTGTTGCTCTGTTTAAGTAGCAATGATTTAATGACCATCAGGTAAGCTTGTCAGAGATTGTAAGATGGAAGTAAGCTTTAATAAGCATACTGTTAAAGAATTGCCAGCATTGAAAGCCTCTTCATTGTTGCCATGCAGAGAATATTTACATAACTAGATAATGTATAAGCCTCGGGTAATGAAATGCATATGACAGTATTTGTAATAAAAGGACAGGATTACAGTATTTTCAGAAGCTCATTACATTTGCTGGAGACTTGCAGTCATCTTTTGTTGGAGACTTGCAGTCATCTTTGCAGGCTTTACACGTAAACTAAACAGAATGCCAGTCTATCAGGTGTGGTCCATAACTTGTGAAGGAATCCTTTAAGCAATTTATCTTGAGCTTGTTGCTTGTTTGCTATTAATTTTTTACTTTGATCATGTCTTCTCCATGAAACAAGTAGATAGTTGTGTCAGGCAGCAGGTCTTTTTTGGATAAGAAACATTTTTACAAGTGGGGGTATCACAGAGATTGCTACTTTCAGCATGTTACTTGGTAATTTTATAAAGCTGAATATAAATTATAATTAGAACTGTAGTGCAAGGAGTAGTGGTTTGAGTTGAGTGCTGCTTATTTTTTTATACTTGATTTTGACTGGCATTCCAGTAATGTATTTAAAAAGTAATTTATTTTTTTCATGCCTCACAACCTGTTTCCATCTGGATATTAAGTAAGTTGTCATATAGCCAAAGCATTGAAATATTTTTTTCTTCTACACTTCATTTTGTCTTGACTGGACTCTCGTAATGACTGTTTGGCACCCAGGGCAGCGTATTTAATTAAAGTTCCAGTTGTTGTGGTTTTGAGCATAGCTCCACCCTTTTCTAATTGGCCACACCACTTCCCATTGGCCCCACCTATTCAGCTGTCTCCTGCAGCCCGCCACCTATTCAGCTGTCTCCTGCAGCCCTCCTTTAATTTGAAGTCACCAACCGCCACTGCTAAGTACTATTTAATACGTAGCTCTGACATCTTCACCCAAGACTTATAACCTCACAAGATAAGTTTTTATTTCAAACTTAATTAGGTCCTCTATGGTAAACTGTATGCATTTATATGACAAGCTAGCAAAAATAACCTGTTCTCCACACAGACAGACAAACACACACACACACAAGACACACACACCTTTGGAAGCAATGAAGGGTGACTGGATTCATTAACCTGATCCCCCCCCCCCCATCCTGGAATAGCCTAAATAATGTTTTAGTCCAAACAATCTTCAATGTCATTTTTTTCCTATACAAACCTGTTAATGTATCTGCCATGTCTAATTTAATTCCATTCTGTAAGCCATTCTGACTGCTTCTCTCATGTGCATTAGGTCTTATTCAATATTAAGAAACATATCTGTCTTGTCCTTTTCATTAATTATTTACCCTAGTTCCAGCTGCCCTCTGCCTTTTTTCACTCCACTTCAAAACATTAAGTCTAACTTTTCCAATATAATTTCCTAAACAAGTATTATGCATTTCCTACTCACCTTTATCTTCAATTTACTAACTGGCATCTACTTTCTCCTCCATGTAAAATATTTCTTATTTTCATAGTCACACCAAAATCCTTCTGCTTCTTACTTCACTTTATTCACTGCCATTGTATCAAACACCTTATGAATGCTGTAATGTCTTAAGTCTTCTCTCATCTCATCCTTCCCATGGTCTGCCCTTTTCTCCACTCTGTGACCATTTGCTTTTCAGATTTTTTTTTTTATTTGTGGTCTGATTTTTTATTTGGTTTGTGTGGTCTGCATTGTTCTGAGTATCACCATCTCTGCATTTGATTTTGATTTGAAGCTCTTTCTTTAAGGTTTGATCACTTCTATTTTGTATCCTAGTAATACATTTGTTTTGTTTTAAGTTTTCTGTTCTGTTGGAGTTTTAAGTCTTCCCCCTTGCTGGTTGAAGTGTTAAGTGTGTGTTATTCTAAAAGTGTCTTAGTTCTGGTTTAAGCACTTGGGCTTCAGGTCAGTTATTTCACATTAAGAAGGTTTGTGGTCTGTACTGTTGTGGGAGGAGAGGGTAGATTATGCCCTTCTGAGCTGGGAATTGCTGGTTAAAGGCTTATTGTGCCTGCTTATTTGAACTGTTTCTTTCTGAAATTGGTGTGCCTTGTTTGCTGTAGCATAGACTAGATTCAGACCTGCTGAATCCAGCTTTGTTTATATAACTTGAGCACTAATACAGGCCATCTGCTTTGGAGAAGGTTCCCCTACACCCTAGTGGCAGGAGTGTGCAGTTACAACTTGCCTAATTAAAGACTGCTGGAACAGGGCTCAGTTTTGAGCTTTTTTATTGGCTGCTGTTTGTCTTTCGGCTTTTCCCAGTTAGGGGTCACCACAATGGAACTCCGGTCCGCTAATGATTGCCAGTAGATTTTCATGAATGCTGAGGTGCCAGCTCAACATCCACCCTTCAACTTGTTTAAATCAGTTTTCTCTTGTTTGCTGCCATTATATTTAAGTGTGCATCTGTTCTCCTGTGTTAAATTGACCTAAACAGAGTTTAAATATATCTTTAGCATAGTCTGGTTACAGGTTTTGCTGTATTCAGATCTGTTTGTGTGATTCCTGTGTTTCCTGCTATGCCATCTTGTGTTGGCCAGGGCCTCCCAGCACTTAGTGTGAGTAGGTGAACTGTTTGGAACTGGTCTGGCATTGGCTGTTGAGGTAAGAGCTCAGGGAGAAGGGTTAATTGGTCAATTCCATTGTTTCTATTTTACTTTCATTTTTTGTGGTATCTAAACCCATTATTTGCATGGGTTTGTGGTTGTTCGCCCATTGCGCACCACCACTGTGCTATTTTAACCCTTTGCGAGGTATCTCAGTTGCATTTTTTCTTTACAGCACTCCTGTGCGAATGAGGCCCTCGCCTGCAGCTACTGTATTGATTTTATCCAGCCCTACTCACACCTATAGGTACTCTCCTCAGATAGTACCCACTCTACTATCCCTGACATCTCTTCCACAGATTCTAATAACCATGGAAGGACAATTTCCTAGGATTTCTTCTGCTAGTCTGTTTGATATGAGGATCATGAGATAGTGTAGCAACTGCCTTATGTACACAGACAGCCCACTTCTACTACCACCACCTAAGAACACAATATATGAGAGACGCAATCACATTAAGAACCTAGAATCCTTGCTGTCTCAGTCACAAACCAGTACATCTGGCACTGAGAAGGTTGTCTGCACAAACACCAAGAACAACACACCACTATCACCATCCACATCTATACAATGCACTCCTACATATGCGGGGGTTCTCAACAAAAACATACCTAAACAAGAGAGACCTCCAAAGCAAAAACACACATGCACATCACAACCCACAGCACCAAGTATCACACATAGTACACATGTCTGTGTCTCATAGCCTCCAAGACCCAACCACAAACCCAACATACTAGTCATAGGAAAATATTGTGAGACACACAGATGTGCCCCTCACCAGGCCAGACAAGGAGAAAGTCGATGTAAGTTGCTTGTCAGGTGCTAGAAGCTACCATATCACACACACGCTCAAGTCTCTAACAACATTTACTGTTATGACTCTATCATAGTCCACGTTGGTGTGAATGACTTGAGACGTACCTCTCTGGACTATATGAAAACAGACATGATTGAGCTCACTGAATATGTGTCCCAGGCAGGTATGTCCCTATCATTGAGCAACATCCTACCATCACCTAAAATGATACCTCAATACAAACAGAAAATGATTGACTTGGAACAATGGTCTTAGTTTCTAGTGTCATTCCAAGGGGATCCAGTACCTGACAGCGTGGGAGGACATGAATGACAGACCACAATGCTTTGTAAGAGATGGCCTTCATCCATCTCCCCTGGGATTTAGGCTTCTGGCAAAGGCTCTTGCCTACCCATAGTGCCTATTTAGGCAAAGTCATGAGCACAAAATTACCAACATGAAAAATTCTTATAAACGAAATTTAAAGGTCATGATGCTTAATGCTAGGAGTCTTAGCATGAAACTGCACTCATTGCAAGCATTCCTTGCCCTGGAGGATGCTGACATTTCTGCAGTCACTGAAACCTGGTTCAAAGCTGTGGACAGCACCCCAACCTTACCAGGTTATTCATCCTACCATACTTCCAACCCCAAATGGAGGGATAAAAAGTCAAAGGAGGTGGAGTTTCTATATTTATCAAAGACACACACACCTCCAGGCTGGTCAAATGGTATGACACACAGGAGACACTCCAAGTGCAGTTAACTGTTGACAAAACACCTCTTCAAATAAAACCTAGCTACAGACCCCCAACCATGACTCAGGACACCCACTCCACCTATCTAGACTTACTTGAATCCGTCAAGATTCAACCCTCTACCATGATCCTGGGTGATTAATTACCCAACCACAGAGTGAAAGACCTATTCTAGCCCAAACATGAATGCCCAGAGATTCCTCAACTTCATCAGTGCCAATGAATTGGATCAGCTGGTCGAGACCCCTACAAGAGGTGAAAATATCCTGGACCTGGTCCTAACCCACATGAGTAGCCACTGTAGCACTCTTACAGTGTCACCATACTTGGTAAAATCCAATCATAAAGCAATCGCTTTTGAAGTCACCATCTCCCCTAACCCCCCCCCCCCCCATTAGGGTCAAATGAGAACATTTTTCCAAAGCTAACAACAAACTCCTCACAGCAAGTGTAAGCAGCTTCATAGCCACGTTCCCTTTAGTTGGAACTTGCACTAATGTCCAGGCCTACACCAAAAAAATATATGAGCACCTACATAGCTGTATGGACTCAGCAATACTGGACAGGACCAAATCATCTTCCTCAAGGAAGAGTAAACCTGTCTTGTTGACAGCAGCAATAAACTCTATAATAGAAGGAAAAAGTTGCTTTCCAGGGCCAAGAAGGAACAGGTGCCAAGTTGGAAGCACTCTCTCCTTTGTCTGAACAAGCAAATAAGGTTACTGGTGAAAGCCTCTAAGGCTAACTTCAAGTCCAAATTGACCACATCCACCAAGGACAATCACAAGGCCTTCTTCACATACGTCTGCAATCTCAAAGGCAACACCCAAATCTTCTCTGAAGTGGTGGTGAATAACACTACATACACAAACACCATAGATATAGCCAACCTTCAGGCAGACAGGTTCAGTAAAATCTTCACCCCCCCCTGTCCTCTCATCAGTAAACCAGAACATCCCCAGCACTTGACCCCTCCCCTCATCACCAGGGAGCAGGTTCTTAATGCCCATTCAAAGGCAAAAAACAGTCTCCATGGGACCGATAACATCCTTGGCTGTATCCTACGTGAACTCGGGCATGAGCTCTCAGCTCTATTAGACACCCTATTCAACCAAAGCCTGAGCACCGGCTTCATCCCAGCTGAATGGAGGTCAGCCACTGTCATCCCTCTACACAAAGGTGGAGTATCCACCGACTCAGGCAATTATAGGCCCATCAGCCTCACTAGCCTGATCTGCAAGGCCATGGAACACAGTATCATGGACCTTATAAATAAGGACATTAGCAACCTCCAAAACACTTGACCCCACACAGTTTAGTTTCGTCAAAGGGAGATCATGCCCGTTAAACATGGTCAACTTCTTTGAAACAGTCACCAAACCTATACACGACAGGAAGATAGTGCACACCACCTATCCTGATGTAACTAAAGCTTTTGACACTATTCCCCACTCGGGCAGAATAGATAAACTCTCCCAGCTTGGCATCAACCTGTATGTTAACAAATGGGCAGCTAACTGGGTACTGATAGAACAGACTCAGTCAAAGTAATACGAGCAACTAACAGGGTCTCTACCCGCTTAACTCCCCACCCTGCCCCCTATTCCCTCCCGCCCCCAGTGGTCCCACCTTTATTGCATTCAAACCCCTCCCATCTTTCCAATAGCCAACCACAGCGCTAACCCAACACTACCTCCTCCATCTTCCCACTACTATCACACCTCCTCAACTAACATGTACAAGCATACCTTTCCTATGCTCACTGCATGCACTCTCCTTGCATATCTTACATCCGAAAAAGCTCCATCATTCCCCAACTCAACCACTACCACTGTACTACTACTCACAGCACCACTCATGTCTCACCCACACTCAGCTCCCCTCCCACCAGCTCAAGAACCATCCCTATGCACCCCCCACATATTCTACCAACTATATTACTCAAACATAAAGCATCCCTACAACTTAACATAGTAACGATCCCACCATACCTATTACCCACAGAGCACAATCATAAAGTTTCCCTTATAAACAAACACATTCAAAAACTGAGAAAACTAATAATCTCAGGCATATCAAAACTAGCCCTAAGTGGAGACATCCACCCTAACCCTGGCCCTAAAATCTCCAACCCCAATCCTCATAATCAGACTAGAAACTACAACTTCTCCCATATTACAGCCAATAGAAAGCCAAGTGACTTCCTTCTACTAAGCCTAAATATTAGAAGTATATCCAACAAAGTCCATGAACTACATGCCACCATAGACTTGTACTCCCCAGATATAGTCATCCTGACAGAAACCTGGCTAAAACCTCACATTACCAGTGAGCAAATACTTCCTACAGGTTACGGCATACTAAGAGTAGACTGGCTAGACAAAAAAGGAGGTGGCATAGCTATAATATTTAAACAGCATCTAAACATCCAGATCTTAAAATCAGCAGCTCCACAAATAGGCAATGAAGAAATAATATATACAAACCTCAAAATTAACCAAAACCATCAACATAATTGGATGCTACTTCCCACCTGGCCAAAACATCCGTCCACTAGAAAACCTCCTCAGCTGGTCTACCCACCACCTCGCTCAAGAAACTATCATCTTAGGTGATTTCAATATTGACTGGCAATCCTGTTCTGGCAACAATCCAACCCCATCATTTACACCTTCATGGCTTCACCCAACTAGTCCAGTTACCAACCAGGATAAATAAAAACTCCAGCAAGCACACTACCCTGAAATGGATACTAGTCAGTAAGAGTCCCCAGTCATATATTACAGGCTGCTTATCAGATAGCCTCAGTGATCACTCCACAACATTCCTACTCAAAAAATACCTATACCAAGCTAAACCTGTCTTCTACCGTCAAATACATAAAAAAATAAACTTTAACCCACTCACATTCATCTCATCCCTCAAAGAATGTAACTGGAATCCTCTAAAGTACCTCAGTCTAGATGACGCAGTTGAATTTTTTAATACTACCTTCCTGAACATCCTTAATTACCATGCCCCCATAAGATTTTCCAGAACCAAAGCACAACCCTCCCCATGGCTACAGAAAAACACTAAGTCAGAAATGAAAAACAGGGATAAAGCCTGGGAGCACTGGTGCAAAACCAAAACCCCCTCAGCTAGACAGAAATTCCTAGAACTATGCAATACAGTCAAAAAGCTAATAAAACAGGACAAATTCCAATACTACCAGTCTGCCCTAGACTCCTCACAACACGGCCCCAAACAATTCTGGTCCACCATAAACTCCATCCTCCACTCAGGTAAAGTCAGTACCCCTCCTCCTAACATCCTTCACTCCTCAGAAAATATTGCTACCTCATTCAACACACACTTCACCCAAACCATACTATCACTAGCTAAACAACACAACCCCCCCTCCCCTCCAACCCACACCTTCAACTAGTAATCTCCCCACTGCTTTCTCTTTTTCTCCTGTACCTACCTCCAACATAACAAAACTCTTAACTAAACTTAAACCCACCAAATTAGAAGCAGACAACCTCCCAAGTGACTACCTACAAATCGCAGCTGATGCTCTGGCTTACCCAGTATCCATCTTGATTAACCGATCTCTGTCAAAATTACGTTCCCACAAAGGTGGACCCTCCGCAGAACTAACCAATTACCGCCCCATAGCTATTCTCTCTCCACTCTCCAAAATACTAGAGAGATGCATACACTCTCAGGTCTCAGACTACCTCCTTACAAACAACCTCCTTTCCAGTACTCAGCATGGTTTCCGACCAAACCATAGCACCACCACTGCCTTACTCTCCTTTACTAACACTATCCTTTAGCATAAAAACAATGTCTCTCTCTCCTCTGCTACTTTCCTAAACCTATCTAAAGCATTTGACATGGTCCCACACAAACAACTTATCTCTGTCCTCAATAACCTATCCTTCTCACAATCAGTCACCAACTGGTTTCAGAGTTACCTGTCTGACCGCCAACAATCCGTTGTATGGCAGAATGACATATCTCCCCAACTACTTGTCTCCATAGGGGTTCCCCAATGATCCATCCTTGGACTCCTACTCTTCTCTGTTTACACCAATAATCTAGCCTCTGCCACCAAACATGGCACACTCATACAATACGCAGATGACTCGACCATCATCTGCTCAGCCCAGTCCCTACCCAAACTGCAAAAAGTCACACAGGAAGCCTTTTCCTCTGTTGAAACATGGTTATCCACTGCCCAATTAATACTCAACCCAAACAAAACTAAACTACTCATCTTCCAACCCACCAAACATACTCAAAACAACTCTCACTTTAACATCACAGCAAAAGACAACACCACTATATACCCAACTGAGCACACCAAATTGCTAGGAGTGGAAATAGACAAACTAAAATTTGACATTCACATATCCATGACCATAAAAAAGTCCACAAAAAACTAGGAGCATTATACAGAAATGAGCAATTTCTCACCAAAGCAGCAAATATTTCAATAGCAAATTCCCACCTTATCTCCACCCTACTTTATGCCTCTCCAATATATACCAACCTAAGGCAATGTGATCTAAACAAGCTAGAGACCTGCTACAACAAAATTGCCAAATTCGTCACAGGGTCATCCTACCGTAGTCACCAGTGTCTCTCACTTGCTGAACTGGGCTGGCTTGAACTCCCTCACCTCCTTCAGTGGTATCAACTCTCACTCGCCCACAAACTAGTAAACCATCCACTAAATGTCCCATCCCTCCAGAATCTACTCCAACCCTATCGCACCACCAGACCACTAAGATCCAGCAACAAAAATCACTTGCCGATCACTAAAGCCAATAACTCTGCTGGTGAAGCACTATTCTCTTGCGCCATAGCCAAATTATGGAACTCACTCCCACCCACAATTACCTCCGTACCATCATGCACCCACTTCAAAACTTTACTAAAAGTGCACCTAAAAACATGCTGGCTATGCCCTTGCAACTCCCACTCTAATATCATCCACTCCATCCAACCACTACCTTTCTTTCCACTCCACTAACTACCTTGATTATAGCAAGCTCAGATGCTCATAAGCCTAGTACCTATCACACAGCAGGAACTTCTCATTGTAACACTTGTTAATGTCTGTTATGTACTTCACAGATAAAGATTCTAGTTGTCTGCTGATGTACTATGTTCTTCATCTGTAAATATGTTGTAAGTAATTGCTATGTTAAATTGTTAATCGCTATGTAATCCAATGTAACTACTGTCTATTTTACTGTGGAGCTTTTCTCTCTGGGCCTCCGCTGAAAATGGACCTACGTCCAGTCGGATACTTCCAGTCAACAAATTTAAATACATAAATAAAGTAGGGGAAGCCACCTCTAGTAGTAGATCTGTAACAAACAGTGTACCCCAAGATCGGCCTTGGGGCCTCTACTGTTTGGGATATACTTTTCTGAGTTCCAAGTCAAAACCAGTGGTCTGTGGCTGATAAAGTTTGGAGATGACTGCACACTGGGTGTTGTCTTAAATTTCCGCAGTGATGTGAACATCTTCCAACAGGGCCTTTCTCAAACTAATGACTGGTTTAAGAAGCATGGCCTCAAACTGAATGCCAAGAAATGTATTATCATCCCCACTAATTATCACACTGATAACATACTAAGCATACAATCAGTCATCAGGGAATTGGGCACCCAGGTTGATACCAACCTGAAGTTTGACCATCGCATTGCCTCCATTGTACAGAAGGCTTTCTACATGGTCCACCTCATAAATATGGGTATTTCATCCAGGAACAAGGAGGTCATAACATCCCTGTACTCCTCTCTTATCAGACAGATTATTGAGTACAATGCCCCCTTCGGCATGTACCTTGCCAAGCACATTCAGCAGTTGGAGAGACCACAGAGGTTCCTGATCAGGAAAATTCAGGGTCTCAAACACCTATTCTATACATATAGGCTAAAAGCCCTGTCCCTCTACTTACTCTCATACAGACTGCTCAGAGGTGACCTGTGTCTGGCATACAAGGCTATTTCAGACCCAGCCTTGATAGAGTTGCTGCATATCTGTAAGACAAACTTCACTCGCGCAACCGACATGCAAGGCCTTAACCTGGTCTGTGATATTAATAGAACTTGTTGGCAGGACAGATGTGTCCCAAAGACTTCACCATCTGTGGAGTGGACTCCCTCTCCATGTCAAGCAGCGTACCTCTCTAGCCCTCTGGAATCTAGATGACTTGATGGGAAACAGAAAATATACCCCTGGGATCCTACTTGTGTCCATGCTGGACAGGGGAGACAGGTGCTGTCTTTGAGGGAACATGGGCAAAATTCTTGGCTAGGCTTATATGGGCCTCTGGGACAATAGCCTAGTATCATCCTATGAACCTATGATCCTTTTCACTGCCTTTTCAAGTTTAAGATCCTTCACTTTCTAATATTTTTTTCTTTACTGTCCTCTTACAGCATTTTCACTTTTTATTGCTGGCTTTGTAATTCTAATCCTATACTCCTTAGGTGTACTGAAAAGTCTCCCCGATTATTTTAACAATTAGGTGTTCATTCCATTTCTACTGATTAACATCTTATCTTTAATTTTATCTGTATCCGTTCCACTCAAATGCAGTGTAACATGTGTATAGTCTTTTGGTCTGCCTTTGCTACAACTGCCCCCTCCATTTATCTACCTATACTTCTAGCCATAAACTAATCAAATTCCTTAGCCTACAGGCACTAGATTATATTCTATTGCCGGGTTTGATCCACACTATTGCTTTCTCATCTCAGATGGTCTTCTACCTCTGCAGAGTCTTTCATTCTTAACCAAGCTATTTCCCTAACCGTCACTTGCATTTTTTTTCTTATATCAAATCCCTTTAAAAGGGAAAGTTAGTACAGGACTGTCATGTATTTGGTCACTGTAGCTCTACATCAAAAACTAAACCTCAGCAGTCACAGGGAAATCTACAACTTGATCATGCATTATACCCAAAATAACTTCACAGTTCATTCCATCTATCAGGTTCTGCAATGACGTATATTACTCAACAATATTTTGCCATTATTTGTCTCTCTTAGCTATTTGTTTAGTAATCAGTTAGCTAATACATGCCAGGTCTATACTGTGACCATAAAAGGAAGCAAGTCATATCCAGTTCCTATAAAAAAAAATAAATAAAAATCTCTTCATTTCACTGGAAAACTGCACTGATGTTTTACCTCAGTAAATAAGACTAACCAAAGAATGAGTCATACCTTGGTTGATACTAGATATGTCCTACAGCTAATAAACATGCATGGGCTTTACTCAGTACAGCAGTTCTATCATGCATATTGTACTGTCATAATAAGCTTATTTAAAAATAGTACTGGATGCTACAAGCCACGGAATTGCTATCAATCCATGGAAAACTTCAACCTTTCCTCTGACTCAGATAAAGGCCTTATCTCAGAAAAGTTTCAGAAAAGCATGGCCGTTAATTTCCTTTATAGTCGTCTTTCTACACTTTCCCCAGTATAGAAGTAAGATTGTTGTTGCACAAGACACAAAATTCAAAACTATTACTAGAGTCACTTTGAAAATTGAAATTGGGAGTTTTTATTACCTCAGACCACTTTAAATAACGTTGCAATATACCCTATCTGGCAGACTAATGCAGCTCTTAAAATGCTTTATTTTTTTGGAAGGATTCAGAAATGGCGTGTGCTTACTAAAGTAGGAATTATGAAAACGATGTATGGAACATATAAGACTCTTTGTGATTATTATGTAGCATGCCATACATAATAAACATAACTACAGCACACTCAAGTGTTTTTTTTTTTTTTTTCAAAACAATTTTGTTTTAAATCATTAATAAAAGCACACTGGTATTTGTTTATTTGAATTTTGTTGACCAGGTTAGTCTAACTGGGCAATAGCCCTTTTTCAGCAGAGACCTGAGGAGAAAAGCTCCAAATAGGGAAAAAAAACAAAAAAAACAAATGTAAATAACAATGATAAAATAACAATGATAAAAAATATTCAAATGAGAACAATGTATCCAAACTAAGCCTACATTGTACAAAGTATAAAAAGCTGTCGGAGAAAGCATACAAATACCCTTCAAAACAATGTATACAAACATAACGGAGTATGGTCAGTTTTGTACATAAATAATAGAGACAAATACCACAGAACATCAGATGCTAGAGGCAGCTATAGGAGAAGCTGGTCACATGCTAGAGGCAGCTATAGGAGAAGCAGAAGATTTAAAGATATATAGTATAATCAGGGGTTAAAGACCTATGTTAAAGGCCAGTGACCAGACAACAGATGAGGAAGTAGAGAACTAGCAGAAGACTGTTAGCATAGTTTAAGGATGCATAGAAACAGGATAGTAAGAAGAAGCAACAGGGAGAAGTGAAAGAGATGGGTAGCCAAGTTGTAAGGAGGGAAGAAATAGAACAGGCGGACTCATATTAAAAGTAAATTGTTGAAGAATGAAAATTATGTCAAGTAGGGTGATTACACAGGCAGGACCAGGATTTATAAAGGCTTTCCTTCAGGATTGTTTTAAAGGATGTAGGGTTAGTGATAGATCTGACACTTAAGGGTAGTGTATTTCAGGCATTAGCTACAGAGTAACTGTAGTGGAGATTACCAATTTTTTTAGGCTTATAGACTTGCAATAAGAGCTGTTCAGAGCTACAGAGTGCACAGTTTGGACTTTAAGGTTGGATTACCATAGAGAGAGGGGGTGGGCATGAGGAGGGTTCGTGAAGAATAGAGTGTATCAAGAGAAGTTGGGGTAGTAGAATTTGGTGATGAAATTCCAACCAGTGTAGGCTCTTTACAGCAATACAGAGGTGGGTACAATAAGGATGGTTGTAGGCAAATCTGGCAATTTTGATATAGGTGAGTTCAAGTTTGGACAAAAGATTGGAGTGCAGATTTGTGAGAATAGGTGCTGCATAGAGAAGTGTGGGGAGTAGGAAAGCTTGTGCAAGGGAGAGTCTTGAAGCATTTGTAAGGAATGTGTTATGCCTATAAAGCAGGCTCAGCTTTTGATCTGTCTTTTTAGTGCAATGATGAGTGTGACGATCGAATTTTAATTGATCGTTGGTAAGAACGCCTAGAAGTTTAATGTGATGTTCAGTGGAGATGATTGTGTTTTTGAGGGATGATACAGTAAAGGTGGCTTTGTGATGTAGAGTTGTAGGGAGAAACCAGGAGACATTTGGTTTTCTTTGGGTTAAGTAAGAGTTGGTTAGAAGTAAGCCATCTTTTGACTGCGTGAAAGGAGTCTTGGGTAACTGGAAGTGAGTGATGTTGTCGGTGCAGATGATTGTAGAGTAATCAGCATACTGGACAATAGTAGAGAGTGGGCAAGAAGAGTAGAAGTCATTGATAAACATGTTAAAACATAGGGGTCCCAGGATGGAGCCTTGGGCTACCCCTGTTTGAACGGGAAGGAAAAAAGGGAGGGAGGGAAATTGGCTTGCCGTTTTACTGTCTGGAATCTAGTGGAGAGGTAGCTTGAGAACCAAGATGGTGCAGAGTTGGAGAGGTTTAGTGAAGTTAGTTTGGACAGAAGTAATCTATGGGAGACTGTATTGAAGGCTTGAGAGAGATCAAGAAACAAGCAGGAGACTTTCTGTTGTCACAAGAATTTGCAATAGTATCTATGACGGATGTCAGGGCAGTAGCAGTACTATGTTTTGGGCGAAAGCCATGCTGTGTTGGCTTGAGAAGATTTTCTTGTATAAGGTGTTCAATAAGCTGTTTGTGAATGGATTTTTCTAGAATTTTAGACAATGGAGATAAGATGGCAATTGACCTAAAATTAGAGGGATCAGCTGACTTGCCGCCTTTATGCAAGGGAATGACGTACATTTTTTTCCATATGTTAGGCACAGTGTTTTCTGTAATGATCTACTGAGAAATATGGAGAAAAAAATAGAGTTGACAGCAATGTTTAGGAATTGTGGAGATAATTAACAACTGATGGAGACCAAGTTTTAAGTTTATTCAGAAGAGATTTAATATAGGCTGTAGGGATAGGTTTGAGAGAAAATATGGGAGATGTAGCAGGTATACAGGATGTGGGATGGGTAATATTGTGGATAGTGTCAATAAAGAAGGTATTTAGGAAAATAGGAGCATCAGTGGCAGTGCTATTGGGACAGGGGTTAGGGGATGATAGGCTCCTGGGATACAGCAGCTTATTAACGGACTGCCAGAATTATTGGGGCTTGGATTGGAGGTTGTTGAGTGGTTTATGGAATAAGTTTTCTTTGTCAAGGGTTACCTTTTTTTAGTTAAGTTGTGAAGCTGTCCATAGGTTTGAAGATCAGTGAAGGATTTAGATATATTCCATTTTTTCCATGCACTATTATTATTGTTTATGAGGGTTTGGGAGGCATGTGTTAGCCAGAGGGCATAAAGTGTTTTTATTCTCACAGTTTCCTGATGGGGGCCAGGGAGATAAGTGCATCTAGAAAGATGATGTCAAATGCCAGAACAGCTTCATCTAGGGGGAGATTGTGGAGGAAGGACCAGTTAAATCGAAGAGAGCTGGTGGTCAAAACTTTCTGGATTAAAATTGGAGAGTTTACAGCATTCTTTGTATTGCTGGGGTTTATATTGCTGAGGAGAGTATCTAAGTATGTAGGTGGGATTACAGTTGTTTAGGGGATCAGGTTGTGTAGAGGGGTTGTGACAGATATTAGGATTAGAGGTGAGGACTCAGTCTAAAGTAGAGACATAATTGGTACATTTGTTAAAGTGAATATGGGGTGATTAGTTGGGACAATCCAAAGAGGTTAATGGAGATGTTAAGGAAATCAGTGTCAAGGGCTTTCAATCGACGTTGACATCACCTAATATAATGGTTTCATAAGAGAGAGTTTGTGAGATCCAAAAAAAGAAAGAGCTCAAGGGTAGGGATGTTGTTGCCTGGGGGAATGTAAATGGAGAGGATAGCTAATTTTTTTGTGATGGTTTAGTTGACAGTTAGCAATGAGAATTTCAGCTGGGTGGAAGTCCGAGGTAGAGATTGAAAGAGGTTGAAGATTTGGCCAGTGAGAATAAAGAATAGTGACACATCCATCCTTCTGCTTAAGATGATCATGGCAGAGGATGTTATAACCTGGAAGATGTAATTCGCTTTCAGATATATGAGGTTTAAGCCATGTTTCAGAGAGGAAGAGGATGTCAGGGGTGTTTAAGAAGATCCAGGCATAGAAAGAGGAGATTTTGTTCATGATACTTTGACGTTTCATAGCAAGAATGGATAGGTTATCGGTGGGTGAGCATGTGTGAATCTGAGAAGAGCAATAAGAGGTAGAGGATTGGGGATAAGAGGGGAGAGAGGAGCTAGAATTAGGCCCTGGGTTGGGATGTATGTCACCTGACACTAACAGATTTAAGACAAGTCTGAGATAAGGAAGAAGGGTATGATTGTGGTACATTTTTGTTTTCATTTTAAAGGGGACAGTAGGCAGTAAAGTAAAGTTTCTGTTAAGGGGATCAATGAGAATTGAATTGTGGGTAGTACCTAGTGTGGACACTGTATTCATTGCAAAGTAATTTCCAAAACTAAGTCATTCACTTCCGTTAACAGCACAAAAGTATTTGACATCAGACATCGTATTACCTGTACAAGTGAGTGGGTGATGTATATGGCTGTGTGTCAGTGTGGGTCTTTTTATGTTGTCAGACATCTTTGAGCTTGAGACAGCGGATAGCATTACATATCAGTGATAGTAACTGCAAAAGGGCACGCAGTGCATTATACAAGCATATGCAGGTACACCCAAGGGCACATTTTTATATATTTAGGAATAGATAAAGTGGTGGGGTCTGGCTTGACAATAGCACATCGACACAAGATTCTTACTAAGAAAGAAATAATGTGGATAGTTAATCTGGGAGCTTTATTCATACTAGGTTTGAATGAACATTGGTACATTAAAATGCATAAATAACTTCTGTCATCATTATGACTGTACCTTAACTTGGGGATTTTTTCAAATGTTAGAAGTATTTATTAGCTTTGGGTTGTGTGAACTAAAGTGAAAAGTAATGTGTGTATATGTAAAAACAAGAAGTTTCTAATTGTGTATTATGCATGATTTATACTGGGCGGCACAAGTGCATTGTTCTATTGGAATACAGCTTTAAGAATAAATGTATAAAGGATGGGCTTTCTTCTTTCCGGAAGTATGCACTGATGACGCCATGAGGCGAAACCTTGGTTTGTTGGGTGTGGCAGAACATGTCTGTCATTAAAAGTACAGAATGGCACTATCCTGAGTGTTGCTTTTTTATTTTTAGTTATTTCAACTTATGTGGGCTAAATCATGGTGTTAGAAATCTGTGCAGTTTATATATGGTTTACACAGAAAACCTTGAAACTGCATCGGTCGACTGGCATATAGTCAACTTGCAGTTTTCAAGTTGGCAAAATGTTGAACCCAAATCAATCTACTACACTACAGCGAACAGGTAATGTAATTCAAAAATTTGGGTTCGACATTGTGCAGGGGGGGGGGTCACGCTTCAGTAAGGAACTGGGAATTAGTCCATTTCCTCACTGAAATGCAATCTTGGAGTTGGTAATACTTAATGTGCAGGGGGTGTGGGGGGGTTCAGGGGGCCATAGCTCCCTGCAAAACAGTGGAATTAATGTACTGTTGACAGTACAGTTTAACAGTACGTTAATGTGTACAGCAGGAGGTGAGTGACATCACCTCCAGCTATGTCAAATACATCAAACCTTAGTTGTCAATGTATTCATTTTCACTTTGGTTTACATTTCAGCACTCCAAATTCCACATTTAGAGTCAGCATTTTAAAAGGTCGACCAAAGCGGATTCAAAATGCCAATAGTAAACACACACACACACACATATATATATATATATATATATATATATATATATATATATAGATATATATAGGTCTACTTTGTTTCATTGAAAGCTCATTTCACTGAATTTGAATTCACCCTGGCCAAACCACTGAAAGCTCAAATTACTGAAAACTCATTTCACCGAATCTCATTTCAAGGAGTCAAGTACCGGCACTGTGTAGAGTACTGTAAGGCAAGTAAAAGGTATATGCCCATATCCCCACTGTAGTCTGATCCTGGAGTTAGTATATATAGTTATGGGAGATGTGAGGGGGCACAGCACCTAACACTGGGGTATGGGTGGTGTAGTCCCCCAATTAGTTTGGGTATATTTTGTCTTCTGGAAAGAGTTAGTCATTGGTGTTGTAACTATACATGTCTATGGTTTAAATGCATTGTTTTGAAGCTTTTGGTGAAATATAATATAAAACCAAAGTAGGTAGAGGGCTACGCCCCCCACCACCCCCATGTGGGGGGCTGTGCTCCCCACCCTATCTATATATACTAACTTCAAAATTCGCACTACAGTGGGGGAAAGGGCATATACCTTTTACTTGCCTTACAGTCCTCTACACAGTGCCAGTACTTCGGTTCTCAGTAGTTTCATCTTTCAGCGATTTTGTCAAGGTGAAGTCAAATTCAATGAAATGAGCAAAGTAGACCCAAATATATATATATATATATATATATATATATATATATATATATATATATATATACACACACACACACACACACACACACATACACACATTATATATATAACTCAAGTAAGGCAGAATTTGGCATTGCACTACTAATACAATAAATTAGTTGTAATGCAAATTCAGTTTTTGTTTTCATTTATATTTTCTCAATAGTTCTTTCAATTTTGCCCAGTAATTAAAAATAATGCCTTTTACCGTTTGCTATCAGTGAAACAGACCATGATTCCTTATGGCATACAACACTGTCAAAACTAATAAATTCATTTATACTTGTTGTGGAGTTCCTATTTTTCCACTTCATTTTTATATTTTGCAATGGCTAATAAGGCCCACAAAAAAGGGTATTTTGAGGTTTTACAACAGCTATGCATTGGAGCATTTCTTATTACTAAAGCTTTTGAAATCTACCAAAAAGCCCTAAAAATTCTGAATGTCTGCCTAGTATTTATTACTATTCTCACATTTAAATAATATGTCACCAATCAGCCTCAAAGGCATTATTACATTTCCAACCAACAACTTCATTGGGTTTATATATTTTATTCATTTTATATGACATGGTATAAATTCAGTGCAGATATTTTATGTAATAATTTTCTGGAAAATCCTGAATGTTGGCAAACTTACAGATTTAAAATCAGTCCTTTATTACTATCAGTATCAATTTCTTTTAAATAATATTATTTAATGTAATCCCATTATATTTTCTCATTTATTTCAATATGTAAAATTAACTTGTATAATTTGGAAACAGAGAACTGTACTATCTAATGTCATGAAAAAGATGCTCCAATATTTTGTACATATTTTTTTCAAATTTGAGTCATTAGGGTTTTTTTTCCTTCTTTAATTTACAGTTCAGTGCTAAAAATTGAAGTCGGCTTTGTATTGTTTAATTCACATTTATACAAGATTCTGTCTGCTGATGTTATATTTTCTCCATGTAAACAGTTTGGCCAGGACATTGGATTAAATGTAGTTTGGGACAAAGTTGTCCTGGACCCACGAGTAAAGTGTAGTGGGGGGAGCTAGGCTCGGGATTAAGGGATTGGCTAACCACTTGAGTCATGGCAATGTAGGTATTTAAGGGGGATTGGAGTAGTTAAGGAAGTGAGGTAAGGAAAAGGTGGGACTCAGGATGGGTTTAAGTGCAGGGAGCTAAAGGAAGTAGTTACATTTGGCATGAGTTGGTGCTGGGTAGTACATATTAGCTCACGTCCAGATGACCGTAGGTATTTGGAGGATTGAGGTACGTCTTGAGAAAGTGTGATGGATGAACGTTGGGGGTAGGCAGGTTGGTGGAGATTGATAGTTTTTTTTTTTTGTCAGGCCGGGAACTGGGGTTAGGTGTGTGTGTGTGTGGGGCCCTGTGACAAGGGTAGGATGGTGTGATCTAGGGAACCAGAAAGTTACGGGTAGGGGATAGGCAGGAGGGAGTGTAATGAGAGGTCGGTTTTGGACCTTTGGGGTGAACTGCAACTGCCAGCGGGGGTGGGGGAGTTGTTTGGCTTACCTGTGGCTTGCTGCTGCTGGTGGGAAGGGATATAGAGGCCTCTCTGATGGCTTTGTCACTTCCAGCCCAGAGATTGGTGGCCTGCTGGTCATATGCCTCATGGTCGGGGGGTACAGCATCCGTCTCAGTTTCATGTCCAAGGGGGGTTTTAGTCCTAGTGCTCGGTTGTGGTAATGGTGTGGTATAGTGAATTCTCCCTGGTGGGTTCGTGGAGTCCTTCTAGGTCCGAGGTTGGTGGCCTGCTGCTTGTCTGATCATGGTCAGAAGGGTAAGGTGCCCATGTTGGTTGCTTGTTGGGGGGGTCTTGTCCCAATTTTCATGGTGGCAGTGGTACTATCTACTTATATGTCCTGACAGGTTCATGCGGCTGTTCACATCAGTGTCCCTGGCCGTTCTGCGGTAAAACCATAGTTTGCGGCTGGGCTGGAGTGTGCGCATGCACAGTGCTGGCTCCTATGGCCCAGGAGAAGATAATTGCAGGGCATGAAGGTTAATAGCTCGGTAAGGGATGGCAGTGGAAGGGAGCTATAGCAGCTTCCTGCCGATAGGCACATTTGTGGTAGGTGATATTTACTGGGGCAGGGAGGAAAGAAGAAAAAAAAAAACCTGCAAGCAGTTTCAGGGAGGGCACCTCCCTGAAAGCTTTAAATAATTATTCGGTGGAGTGTTATGTCTGTGGTAAGGGGGTTTAGGGTATCTTTTAGCTATGATAGTTCATTGTTGCAAGCACACAGACAGGGGATTGCACAGAAGCTAAAGTAATTCTGTATAGCTAGGGTCCTGTTAGCAAGCAACCATATGTATAGCCGCAGCTCAGTACGGTACATTTATGCAGGAACTTGACAATACAGTTGTCAGGGGGAAGCCGGTCCCATTTGATACTGGGCAGTGGTGTATATTTTCTTGGGGAGAGTGAGGGAGTTCTCAGGCTAACGTCAGTACTGTGATGAGTTAAGGGTTGTGGGGTAGTATTAATGCTGTGTGTACTTTCTGCAGATAGCGGCATTACCAGGATTTCAACAATGGCCGGGTATCGTACCCCAGATGGAGGAATTGTTCCAGGATGTGAAGAGGTCTGAAGCAGAGGTGGAACCAGAGCAAGCTTCAGGCAGGAAGAGACGGCGCCCTGTGATGAGGACTCCAGGTTGGGGGGAAAAGGAAGCAGGCGGAGAAGCAAACCGTTACAGTGGAGGCTCCTGTTCCCAGTACGTCGCAAGCCAAAGGTGCAGGTAATATTAATTTACTAATAGTTGGGGAACTAGGTGGTGAGGATGGCGAGGTGCAGGCAGTTGTTGAGATTTTGTTAGATGGGGATATGGAAAGGGGAGAAACAGTGTCATACAGAGTGCAAAGGGGGTTGGTACAGGCAGCCAGGTATGCGAGCGAACAGATGGCTGGAGTGAACCTGGGCTCTTAGGACAGCTTGACTGGCTCGTAGGTATGATCAGATTTTGGGCTGTGGCCAGGGGACTGGCTAGCTACTCAGGCTCTGGACAGGACAATGCAGCAGTTATTTTAACTCCGCACATTCCGGGGATTGTGAAAGAAAAAATCTGGAAAGGCGAGTATGTGGATGTGTTTGAGCTGCTAGATGTGGAAGGGGTCCAAAGGCTAGTGGAAGCAGATTCAGACACTAGCAAGGACTTGTTGGCAGCATTAGCAGCGCTGGGTAGGAAAAGGACAGGTACGCTTAGACCCAGGACTTAGGAGAACTGGGTGGTCGGCTTTATTCATCACATGGCAGTGCAGTTGGAGAAGGATGGAGTGTTGGCTTTGCCCCTTTTGGGGTATTTTCTCACCATTCAGGAGGCACAACATTTGAGGTTGGGGAATGCATGGTTGTGGTATGATGAGCTGTTCCGTAAATGGAAAGCAGTTGACCCAGTCTCTGCGGTGGGGGGGGGTGCATCATCCTGATATATGGCTGGCTACGATGATGGACAGCTTTGGTGGGTTTAATAGGAGGATGAGCGTGGGTGAGGCAGGTGGAGTGTGTTGGTCATTTAACAATGGTACTTGTTCATGGGTGGGGCACAAATTTGCACATACTTGCTTAAGATGTGGAGGAAATCATTCCATGGCTTACTGTTGACGGCAGGGTTTTGCTTCATGGAACAACACTGGTATGGGCCGAGAGGGAGATTTTCTTTCATCTCAAGGATTACAGACAGCTTGAGGTAGGGGCAATTTTCGTGGACCCAGGGGACTGGGATGCTTTAGAGGCAATAGGGGGAGGGGTGCCATTCCCCATTAAGGTGGAGATATTGGAAGATATGCTTTGCCAGTGTCCTGATTTCATTCTCAACACTGAGGTCATTCAAGGGTTTCAACGGGGATTTCCTATTAAGTCCATGGTGCGGTTGGGGGGAGGGGGGTTGTAAGAACCTTTGGTCAGCACAAGGGAAAGAGGATGTTTTGGAAGAGTTGGTAATTAAGGAGTGTAAGGCAGGGTGTTTGTGGGGTCCATTTGATACGTCACCTTTTGTTAGCTACAAGGTGTCGCCATTGGGATTAGTGCTGAAGAAACAGCCTGGGGAGTTTATATTGATTCATCATATTTTATTTCCAGAAGGGAGTTCAGTGAATGATTTTATTGGGGACGAAGAAGATAGGGTGCGTTACACCTCTTTGGACGATGCAGTGCAGGTGATCAGGGAATTTTGGGAGCCGTGGTTGGTTAAGGTTGACATTGAATTGGCTTTTCGTTTGTTGCCCATTAGGAGGGAGGATTGGCCATTGTTGGGGATGAAGGTAGATGGTAGCATGTGCAACATTTGAGAAATTTAGTACCCTTTTACACTGCATTTGGAATCAGAGGGTGGGAACGCAGAAGGTGGTGCATTATTTGGATGATTTCTTGTTAGTAGGGGAAGGGAGGGTGGGGGCTCAACAGGGGTTGCAGGAATTTACCTGTAAGAGTGAGGAATTGGGTGCACCTTTAGCACAGCACAAGATGGAAGGTCCAGCAAGAGTGTTGGAGTTCCTGGGGTTAATGGTAGATGCAGAGCAGGGATTGTTTCGTCTATCCCAGGATAAGATAGAGAGGCTGCGGTCAGCTATACGGGGGGGGGGGGGTATTGGACAAGGATAAGATTCACGTTGGGTCAGTCATGGAACTGTTGGGTCTTCTGAACTTTGCCTGTTGAGCGCTACATCCAGGGTGGACGTTTTGCAGGGCGTTAGTTTATATGCTAAAAGGGGGTAGGAGGAAACATCACTGGGTTAAGGTGACCAGGCTACTGTGGGAGGATTTGAAGTTGTGAGATGGTTTTGTGCAACAATTTAATGGTATTTCCTTTTGGCAATCCAATTGGGTGGGTCAGGAAGAACTTCAGTTGTTTACGGATACAGTGGAGGGCATCTGCATGGGGGCTTACTTTGGGGGAAGATGGTTTGCAGCACAATGGCCTCCAGATTGGAATGAGGAATGGAGGCGTGATATCACTTTTTTTAGAACTGATGCTGATATGGGCAGTTTCGATGGGGTGGAAGGAGCAGTTGAAGAAAAAGCGGGTACGTTTTTCATTCTGATAATATGGCTATGATGAAGGTGTTACAAAAGAAGACAGCTAGGGCAGAATTGCTGTTGAGGATATTGTGGAAGTTGGTAATGCAGAGCCTGTTAATAAATTTTTCTTTTACAGTGGTACATGTGCCTGGTGTTAAGAATGATATTTGCTGATAGTTTGTCCCACTTTCAGTTTTGCAGGTTTCGAGGGTTGGCTCCGAGGGCGGTCGAGGTGTCGGAAACACTGCCGGAGGAGGTGTGGAATCTTGGGACAGGATAGTCAGGCATCTGGTGCAGCATTCCTGGGCTTCTTCTATGAAGAAGGCATACAGTAGGGCTCTTTTTGATTTTAATCAATCTGTTTTGTGATTGCCGGATGTGGAAAGGGTATGGTCAGAGGAATTATTGTTAAGATATGGGGCTAGTGCTTGGGAAATGGGTAAGGTTTTGCAGGCAGTTAAAGTTGATCTGGCGGCTATTAGCAATTTTGACAAGTTGGGGGGGGGGGTTGCAAGATTTTACGAAGTCCTGGTCATTAGGCCGTATGTTGAGTGGGTGAGAGGGGTGTGATGGTAGAGTGTAGGGATACACATAGCTGCCAATTATAAGAGGAATATTGAAGATTTTGTTACGAGGTTTCAGATTTTTACATGGTGGGTTGCTGGATTATTTTATGTGGGGTACTCTATGCACCTGGTTATATTTTGGTGCTTTTAGGGTATCAGAATTGTTAGGTTCCTTATGTTGGAAGGATGTTACAGTGACTGAGAGGGAGGTCAACATCGTAATGCAGAAAAGCAAGATGGATCAGTTGGGTAGGGGATGTACGATGGAGCTCAAAGCAGACAGGAACCTTTGCCTTTGCCCAGTAACTTGGACTACAGAATTTAGGAATAGGAGGTTGGGGTGTTCATAGAGGTTGGTGTTTTGTTCAAAGGATGGCAGGGTAGTTTCCAGTAGTAGTTTTATTACTTTAAATTAACAGGATTTTGAATTACATGGGATTTCCGGCTGAGAAGTTTGCAGCTCATTCTTTTAGAATTGGGAGGGCTTCGGATTTGGTTAGACAGGGTAGTTCAACGGAGGTCATTAAAAGAGCAGGCAAGTGGTCCTCAAATGTCTTTTTATCTTATATTAGATAGTAGTGTTTCTGATTAACATTTTTTCTTTTAGGGAAGCATATACTAATTTTTGGCCATTCGCATATCCACTGGGCTGAAAAGCGTGTTTTAATCAGGGAGGATGGAATGAATTTGGGTTTATCTTATTTAGGATGCTCTGTGTTTTGGCATGGGGTTAGGGGTATGCGTTATGATAGGGTGATGTTTGAATTTCAGAAGGCTAAATCACAGATAGGGTGTCCTGATATAATAATAATTCATTAGGGAAGTAATGGCTTGGGTATTTTGGCTAAGAAGCGTTTAGCGGAGATTATCTTGTAGGATTTGTAGAGACTACAAGATGGTTACCTAGGTATGCAAATTGTGTGGACGGAGTTGATTCTTCAATTGTGTTGGAGGAAGGCATACAGTTATAAAGCAATGGAAAGGGCCAGGAGGTTTGTTAACCATACACTGGAGAGGCAGCTAAGAAACTCAGGGATACATATCATTCAACATGGAGATGTTGGGCAAGAAGAGGTAGGTTGGTATCATACAGATGGAGTTCATCTGAATGAATTCGGTTTGGATTTGTTTAACTTGCATCTCTAGCTCTTTTTAGAAGAGATGCTGCAGGTTAAGGTTTAGAAGGGGAACAGCCTGGGATCAGGCTGGTGGTGAAGAGAGACAGGATTGTCCTCTTCTGTCCCCCCTCTAAGGATGTGGTTTGATTTAGCCAATGGTTTTGTGTGGTGGAAGGTAAGCAGGTACGCTGCCTATTTGTGTGTGTGGGGGGGGGGTGAGCAGGTACGCTGCTCTAGTGGAGGAAGTTTCAGAGTGAGCAGGTACACTGCCCTGAGGTGTAATGGAGCAGGGCGAGTTGTTACGCTGCCCGGAGGATCGTTGTGGATGAATGCAATTGATGTTGTTTATATGTTTGAAGTTTATGTTATGATAATATTCAATAAAGGTCGTCAAATGGCTTTGTGTGTTTAGAGTGGTTTGTTCGAAGGGGGGCCGGGACAAATGCAGTTTGTGACAAACAAAGTTGTCTTGGACCCACGAGTAAAGTGTAGGGGGGGGGGGCTAGGCTAGGGATTAAGGGATTGGCTAATCACTTGAGTCATGGCAATGTAGGTATTTAAGAGGGATTGGAGTAGTTAAGGAAGTGAGGTAAGGAAAGGGTGGGACTCAGATTGGGTTTAAGTGTAGCGAGCTAAAGGAAGTAGTTACATTTGGCGTGAGTTGGTCCCTCCCACCCCCCCCTCCCTTTTTTTGGTGGAGAAGGATTTGCTATGTTGGAGTGGAGAAGAGGGACACTATTGTCCTCTTCTGTTCCCCCTCTAAGGATGTGGTTTGATTTGGCCAATGGTTTTGTGTGGTGGAAGGTGAGTAGGTACATTGCCTATTATTTGTTGGGGGGGGGGGGGGGTTGAGCAGGTATGCTGCCCGGGTGGAGGAAGTTTCAAGGTGGGCTGGTACGCTGCCCTAAGGTGTCATCGAGCAGGGTAATTTGTTACGCTGCCCTGAGGATTGTTGTGGATGAAGGTAACTGATGTTGTTTATATGTTTGAAGTTTATGTTATGATGATAATATTCAATATAGGTCATCAAATGGTATTATGTGTTTAGAGTGGTTTGTTTGAATGGGGGCCGGGACAACTTGTTTTAATTCAAAGAAGGGCATACTTTGCTTCTTAGCTGCTCCTTGAATGTAACCTTTCCAATATGTGGTCACCTGACTTCATCCCATGATCCCCTAAAAGATGAGCACACTCACCCCTCCTGCCAGGGGGTTCAAGCACCCAAGCCACAAACTGTATTTTAGTCACCTGAGATGTCATTCAAACTTTATCATTGTAAAATACTCAAACTGTAGTATGCATTTTATAAATTTCAATAAAAAGGCAATAAAAAGTATTTTTCCTAGACTTAGCATAAAATCAGTCTCGGTTTTTGGTGAGTACAGAAGTGGGGAGTCTTCATTCTGGGCCTTGTCGCAAGACAAGAAAAGGACCAGGAACAAAGGGATGTTATACCAGGAACAGCCAAGGTATCAAGCTAAGCCTGTATTTTCATGTTACTTAATAAAAAAAAAAAAAAAAAAAAAACTATACTTATAGTAGTAATACTTAATAGCCATAGTGATCGTACTAGTGTATCTATCACACAAATAAAAAGAAAATACAGACTGTTTGGTCTCTTAACACTGAATGCTGGCACAAATTTCTTCACTAAACATGTTTTTCTGAAGGCCTAAGTTTTCAGCTGCCGTAAATTTTATGTGCATCTCTAACACTGCTGACATTTGACAGTACTAAAGTAACCTCTGAGCTGAAAAGTTACACTGGTACTGTTATCACAAGTTACAATCACAAGAAAGAAGTAACATTTAAATCAAGTAAACATTTTATTCAACACTGTTTAATGTTTGATTTAACATGTTTAATAACTTTATTTTTTGTCTGCTGAATTATGAGGTTTGTGATTTTGTTTGTGCCTGTCAGCTGAACTCAGTGTTATGGAGAGTTTTCCATTTCTCACTACATCATTCATTGCCAAATTGTATGAAGTCTGCTGGGCTCATCCCCAGACCAACAGAGTTTTTTTTTTTTTTTTTTTTAATAACTCATGACCTGTGCAGTTGTGTAGCAGGTTAACACTTTACCGAGTGCAGGAGATAGATTCATTTCAGGGCTTCCACATCAAAGCATTTCAGAAGAAAAATTTCCCAATTTTTGTCCTTAAAAGGAAACTAGAATTCTCTTGCATCAATGCTCTTTTATCATTCAATGGAAATTTTGGAAAAGTGTACATTTTCCTTTATAATTTGTCAGTGTTGATGTTATCAAATGCTGTATCTTACATTTATAGTTATCCTTAACTAATGAAAACCCAAATGCACGAGCAAAATAAATGCCTGTAAACTGCTATCACCATTCTATCTTACACAGTTTTGTTTGGGTTTTTGTAACACTGCCTGATATGTTTGACTGATACTTTAGCCAGACTAGAATAATTTATTCATTTATATAGCTGTACTCGTTTGTAAGGTAATTGAACTGGGCTTTATTCAGCAACAATCTGTGTCAGAAGCCTATTAAACAGACACAGTTTATGTATGTAATATTAATATACAGAATGTGTGTTTATATATATATATATATATATATATATATATATATATATATATGTGTGTGTGTGTGTGTGTGTGTATGTATACAAAAAGGGAGAGATGTAATTACAGAACATTATACAACGACCCTCCCCATTAATATTCAAAAATGTGCATGCTGATTGGTCAGCGTGCACGTTGTAAATCAGTTATAGTAATGGAAAAAAGGTCCGGTCGCCCGGACTTTTTCCATGACTATAATTCTTTTTTACAGCAACGGAGAACGCAAGATCTCCGTTGCCTCATACTGTCTCGCTATGTTAAACGAGTTTAACAGAGCGAGACAGCTTTAAAAAAATAACTGAGAATCTCTGTTGCTTTTTTTTAAAGCTGTCTCGCTATGTCAAACTCCTTTAACAAAGCGAGACAGTTTGTAAAAAGCAACGGAGATTTTGCTTTCTCCATTGCTTTTGCCCACAGCTCCGATGTACTGCGTAGGCATACACATGCGCAGTACATCAGAACTGCCACAGAATACCAGACAGCTGCGGAAGGGCAGCAACGAGGCATTATACAATGCCATTATTTAAGAAAAGTAATTATTTATTTTCTTAAATAAATGTCATTGTATAATAGCAATAACCCACTTCTGGGTGTAGGTAATGCTGGATTTACCCACGGTTGGCTTTGTTTGGCCACTCGGGCTTTGCCTTCGTGACCAGACCACACCAACCGTGGGTAAATCCAGCATTACCCACACCCAGGCATGGGTTATTGTTATAATAAAAGATTGGCAGCGGTTATAATTTACATATAAAATTCATATTCTATTGTAATTGCTATAATAAAGAAAAAATAAGATGGGTAGGCCAAAAATGAGCTGAGGAATAAACAATTAATTACAGTTTCCTTCACTACATTCTTATCAACTAGAGTCCTTAAATAAAAAAAAAATAAAAAAACATTATATATATATATATATATATATATATATATATATATATATATATATATATATATATATATATATATATATATATATCATCTTCTTTCAGCTGTTCCTGTTAGGGGTCGCCACAGCAAATCACCTGTTTCCATTTCTTCCTGTCCTCTGCATCTTGCTCTGTCACACCAACCACCTGCATGTCCTCTCTCACCACATCCATAAACCTTATCTTAGGCCTTCCTCTTTTCCTGTTACCTGGTAGCTTCATCCTTTGCATCTTTTTCCCAATATACTCAGCAACCCCCCTCAGCACATGTCCAAACCAACGTAATCGTGCCTCTCTGACTTTGTCTCCAAACCTTCCAACCTGAGCTGACCCTCTAATATACTTATTGATAATCCTGTCCACCCTCGTCCCACCCAGTGCAAAGCTTAACATCTTTAATTCTGCAACATCCAGCTCAAACTCCTGCCTTTTTGTCAATGCCACTGTCTCCAACCCATATAACATAGCGGGTCTCACCACCCTCTTGTAGACCTTCCCTTTCACTCTTACAGATACTAGTCTGTCACAAATCACTCCTGACACTCTTCTCCACCCACTCCATCCTGCCTGTACTTTCTTCTTCACCTCTCTTCCACACTCACCGTTACTCTGAACTATTGACCCAAAGTATTTAAACTCATCCACCTTCTCCACCTCTACTCCTTGCATCCTCACCATTCCTCTATCCTCCCTCTCATTCACACACATATATTCTGTCTTAGTCCTGCTGACCTTCATTCCTCTTCTCTCTAGAGCATATCTCCATCTCTCCAAGGTCTCCTCCACCTGTTCCCTACTCTCACTACAGACCACAATGTCATCTGCAAACATCATAGTCCACAGGGACTTCTGTCTGATCTCGTCCGTCAACCTGACCATCACCATTGCAAATAAGAAAGGGCACAGAGCTGATCCTTGATGTAACCCCACCTCCACCTTAAACGCATCCGTCACTCTCACCGCAGACCTCACCGCTGTCACACTACCCTCGTACATATCCTGTATCACTCTTACATACTTTACTGACACTCCTGACTTCCTCATACAATACCACAACTCCTCTCTAGGCACCCTGTCATATGCTTTCTCTAAGTCTACAAAAACACAATGCAACTCCTTCCGACATTCTCTGTACTTCAGAGCAAAGATCGCATCTGTAGTGCTCTTTCCTGGCATGAAACCATACTGCTGATCACTAATCATGCTGTGACTGATCAATTTTATCCCTCTGTAATTACTACAGCTTTGCACATCACCCTTATTCTTAAAAATCGGTACCAAAACACTTTCTCCATTCCTCAGGCATCCTCTCACTTTCCAAGATTTCATTAAACAATCTGGTTAAAAACTCCACTGCCATTTCACCTAAACAACTCCATGCTTCCACAGGTAAGTCATCTGGGTCAACAGCCTTTCCATTCTTCATTCTCTTCATAGCTATCCTTACTTCCTCCTTGCTAATCCATTGTACTTAATGATTTACTATCCCTACATCATCCAACCTTCTCTCCCTCTCATTCATCAATCCCTCAAAGTACTCTTTCCATCTCCTCAGCACACTCATCACTTGTGAGTATGTTTCCCTCATTATCCTTTATCACCTTTACCTGTTGCACATCTTTCCTAGCTCGGTCCCTCTGTCTAGCCAATCGGTACAGGTCCTTTTCTCCCTCCTTAGTGTCCAACCTTTCATACAACTCTTCATATGCCTTATCCTTAGCCACCTCTCTCTTTGCCATGCAACTCCTCTCCTTATACTCCTGTCTTCTTTCTTCATCTCTCTGACAATCCCACTTCTTCTTTGCCAACCTCTTTCTCTGTATACTCTCCTGTACTTTCTCATTCCACCACCATGTCTCCTTGTCATCCTTCCTCTGTCCAGATGTGATACCAAGCACCTTTCTAGCCGTCTCCCTTACTAGCTCTGCTGTAGTTACCCAGCTATTTGGTAACTCTTCACTGCCACCCAGTGCCTGCCTTTACTCTTCCCTGAACTCCACCTCACAATTACCCTTTTTCAATTTCCACCACTTGATCCTTGGTGCTGCCCTCGCACTCCTCCTCCTGTTCTTGATAACCAACGTCATCCTACAAACCACTATCCTATGCTGCCTAATGACACTTTCTCAGGTCACCACTTTACAGTCTCCAATCTCCTTCAAACTAGCCCTCCTACATAAGATATAATCCACCTGTGTGCATCTTCCTCCACTCTTGTACGTCACCCTATGCTCCTCCCTCTTGTTAAAATACGTATTCACCACAGCCATGTCCATCCTTTTCGCAAAATCCACTACCATCTGACCTTCTGCATTCCTTTGTTTAACACCATAACTACCAATCACTTCCTCATCCCCTCTGTTCCCTTCACCAACATGCCCATTGAAATCTGCTCCAATCACCACTCTCTCACCCTTTGGTACAGTCATCACCACTTCAACCAATTCACTCCAATGTTTTTCTTTCTCATCCATTGCACACTCAACTTGTGGAGAATACGCACTAATAACATTCATCATTACACCATCAATTTCCAGCTTCATAAACATCACTCTGTCCGACACTCTTCACCTCCAAAACACTCTCAGCATACTGTTCCTTCAGAATAACACCTACGTCATTTCTCCTCCCATCCACACCATGAAAAAACAATTTAAACCCACCTCCAATACACCTAGCCATACTCCCCTTCCATCTGGTCTCTTGCACACACAATATACCAACCTTCCTTCTGTCCATCATATCAGCTAGCTCTCTCCCTATACCAGTCATACTGCCAACATTCAAAGTCCCGACCCTCACTACCACAGTCCTAGCCTTTCTCCTCTCTTCCTGCCTTCGGCCATGTCTTCTGCCTCTTCTCCTCTTTCAGCCAACAGTAGCCCAATTTCCGCCAGCACCCTGTAGGCTAACAGTACTGGTGGTGGTCGTTGTTAACCCGGGCCTCGACCGATCCGGTCTAAAAATTTTTCTTGGTGACTGAATGAAATGTTTTGGCGAAGTTTTGCACCGGATGGCCTTCCTGACGCAACCCTCCCCATTTATCCAGGCTTGGGACCGGCACAAAGAAATGCACTGGCTTGTGCATCCCCAGTGGCTGGGATATATATACACATACATACATGCATACATGAAAGTTTGGTCATGACTTACAGTACCCTCTAACTGTATGAGCACACCTGTGCTGCCACAATACCACACAGTTGCCCCGTAACTGAAACAAAATCTTAGTTAAAGATTCACAGGTACGCAGTCTTATAATGTGGAACATACTTCATAACATGTCATTGATGATATCACCAATGCTTGCATTTCCCTACAGGGCTTTATTCACTGCACACATCAGTAGTGCACAGGGCTGAAGCAGGCTTCAAGGAACTGCATCAGCATTTACATCTCCAGCTTAAATCCACTTACACATATGCAAATATCCTGAAAACCATAGGAAGTAGTGAAGGACACAGAACTACTTCAAATCCAAGGTATTCCTGGTCATTCCATCCATCCATCCATATATGTTTTGATATCCCAAGCTTATCCCTTGCAGTTATTCATGGAATGTCAAGACCCATCCCAGCAACCAGAGGATGCAAGACCTTGAACAGTATTAATGACACAGTGCCAGGCTACTAGAGAATGTGACCATTCACTCAAGCAAATCCTATGCAAACAACTACGCACATGTTGGAAGACTGCTAATCAAGCTATAGCTACCACATCTTTGGGGAAAAAACTGGATCACATAGATACACCATGTACCCTACAGAGGGAGGACATGCAGACATTAGAAGACATTCCAGCTTCAAATTGAACATCTTGCTGTGCTGCTCCAGTGTTTCACCGATTTATTTCCAAATACATGAATTCTGTATGGAATTTGGAAGGTGCAGTTTATATGTAACAAAAGTGTCATCAATCTTCCAAGAAATATTATCTTAAATGGTAGTTTGAAAGCTGTACCTACCCAATGCTCTGATAACATCTTTATATTTAACATAGTTTTTATTCTCATTTCACATGCTGTATTTCACTGCTGATTATTTTTTTGGTTGAGTTTTCCAAAAAAGGGAACCAGCAGACTGCTATGGCATCAGGGGTGAGCTCATATTCCCTTAGAACTGTTCTATCTTGCTCAGCTTTAAGCTTGTATTTCTGTAGTCAAAGTGATTCATGCAGAAAATCAATTCTCATCACTGACAAATGTCTCTAGGATTAAGGCTTTACATGCCAAATGTTGAAACATATTAAAGCTGTGCCGACAAAAAGGGCAAGTAGCCAGAACTGGAAAGACCCAGTCTGTAGCACTGCTACATTAAAACATGCAGCTTTGTTGTTTTCCATTAACACAAAGTCACTAAGCGACAGTTACAAGAGAGGCTGCCCAGTTTGACTTAAGGCAGCAGAAAGTCATGGCAGAGTAGGGTGGCAGTTTTTGTGCTTTCTAAACTGAAGATTTTTAGAAACAAACTAGGTCAAGTACACAAAAGAGAACGGACTTTATTATTTATTGTTTGCTGCTGGAGCGCTAAACAGTTGTCACTCACGCTATTAAACTGACGTGTTTCTCCCTTACTCAAAATACAATCACAAATCACCATATAAAAACTCTTCATGTAAAGCACATCTGCCAGACTAAATGCAAATACACATCGGAGCACACACACACACACACACACACACACACACACACACACACACACATACAGATTAACACTGCAGTGTTCTTCAATCAATACTGCCTTTTTGCTGGGCAGATCATCTTTTCTATCATAAGCCTGCTATGTTTTATCTTATCATTTGCTTTATTTCTGCATTTTGTGAATTTTTGACACCTGTTGCATTTATATCTACTACAGTGCCCTTTCATCTGTACTATTTTCTGCAAATTGACTAACTGTTGAAAGTGTAGGAAAGTACAGTTTTGTACCTACCATAAATGTAGATGTTCGAGGATCCCCATTGCTGCAGTCCTTACTATTGGGTGTAGTCCGCTGTCCAGTCGGCCCGAATACCAGAGTATATGGCTGACGTCGGTCAGGGCGCATTAGACTGACGTCAGTACGTCAGGGTACTAATGCGCATGACCGACGTCATATCCTCAGTCTTTTCTTGCCCCAGATGTCAGAAGACCCTAAAAAGACAAGGCCCAAAATACCTGCACCAAAAATATGTACAATATATACAAGAATATATACAAAATATCAGCATGTAACCTCACCTACACAACCACCCCGAAACACAGAGGGAAGGAGGGAGGTATTGGACTGCAGCAATGGGGATCCTCGAACATCTACATTTATGGTAGGTACAAAACTGTACTATGTTCTTCGTTCCCATTGCTGCAGTCCTTACTATTGGGTAGAATCCCAAAGCAGAGGTAAGGGAGGCTGGCAAATCATAAAGAAGCAGGAGCTGACAACATGCCTTGCAAAACAGCTGTGGCAAAACCAGCCCTAGACTTAGAGTAGATAGGAAGGTGATAATGCTTAGAGAAAGTATGCACTGAACTCCAAGTAGCTGCTTCCAAAATATCCTTAGTTGCCACCCCTTAGAAATGCTGTTGAAGTGGCAGTAGCCCTAGTGGAATGCGGCCTAATCCCAGCTGGAATCTCCTTGCCATGATGGGAATAACAAAATCCAATGCAAAGCCAATCCACCTAGAAATAGTTTGTTTTGACACAGGCTTGCCCTGAACTCAAAGCAAAAGAAACAAACAACTGCTGAGACTGCCTAAAATCCTTAGTCCTGCTTAAATAATAATGCAATTGCCTGTGTACATCTAAAGTGTGCAAAATCTTTTCCCCTTTATTTTGGGGGTCTGCATAAAAAGTAGGCAAATGAATAGTTTGGTTTAAAGCCACACTAGAAACCACCTTAGGCATAAAGGAAGGATTATTACGTAATGATACCCTATCCCTATGGAAAATCAAAAAGGGCTCTACTGCCATAAGGGCCTGCAACTCAGACACCCTTCTTGCAGAAGTAATAGCCAACAGAAAAGCAGTCTTCCATGACAAGTATTTCAACTCAGCAGTAGCCGCAGGCTCAAAAGGTTGTAGAGTAAGTTTTTCCAACACAAAATTGAGATCCCAAGCAGGAGTAGGAGCTCTACGTGGGGGTCTTATATTCTTTGCCCCTCTAAGAAACTGCTTGAACAAAGGATGCGAAAACAATGGTGGGTCACAGTCATAGTGAGCTGAAATTGCTGCAGCATGAATCTTAATGGAAGAGAAGGACAAACCTTTGTCCAATAACTCAGTAAGATATTGAAGAGCCACACTCAAATTAGGCTCAGAAATCTCCAAATTCTTTGCTGTACTCCAGAATAAAAATCTCTTCCATTTTTCTGCGTACACCTTCCTTGTACTAGGTCTTCTAGCTTCCATAATCACATTTAGAACTTGTTGAGGAAGTTGAGACCTGCTGTGTTTCAACACAGAATATGCCAGGCTGTTAGATGAAGAGAGTGAAGCTTGACATTGAGCAGATGACCGTCCTTCTGAGATAACAGATGAGGAATCAGAGGTAAAGGCCATGGAGGCTTCTTTACCAGACTCCGTAGTAGTGGGTACCAGTGTTGCCGAGGCCAATCTGGAGCTATCAAAATCATCCTTGGCCTGTCTTGTCTGACCTTTAATAGTACCTTTGGAAGAAGAGGCAGAGGTGGAAAGGCATACACATGAAGGTTTTTCCAACTGAAAGACAGAGCATCCACTTTCCAAGCTGTGTGATGAAACCCCTTTGTGCAATACTTTGGCAGCTGGTGGTTTAGTGGAGAAGCGAACAGATCTATGTCTGGAGTTCCCCATGACACTGTCAATTTCTGAAATACATGAAGATCCAGTTTCCACTCGTGGGGATCCATGATTTGTCTGCTTAACACATCTGCTAAGGAGTTCTGTGCTCCCGGCAGAAACCTTGCCTGAAGAGTTAGTTGCAAGCTTAGCGCAGTCTCCCATAAAATCATTGCTTGCCTGCATAGAGGATAAGAATGTGTTCCCCTTGCTTGTTGATGTACCACATGACAGTTGTGTTGTCTGTTAGAATCAACACCTGCCCCGGAAGAATTAACTCCTTGAAAGCCATTAATGCAAACTGGACTGCTAACATCTCCTTCATGTTGATATGTAGATGCTGTAGTCTGGCAGGCCACTTGTCTTGTATCCACTTTCCATTTAGATGAGCTCCCCAAGCAATGTCCGAGGCATCTGTCGTTAAAATCTGACTCGCCTCTGGCCGGGTCACAGAGAGTCCCTTGTTTAGGTGACATTCCTGAGCCCACCACAAAAATTCTTTTTGAAGGCAAGGTATTATTTGAATGACAGTGTCCAAATCCTGGCAGTGCTGTGTCCATACATTTTGAGATACCATTGTAGCTTCCTCATATGCAGTTTGGCATTGGGAAGCACCAGAATACAAGATGCCATGAACCCTAATGCTTGAAGGACTGTCCTTGCAGTCAGCACGGACTGATGAGATAGTTGATGGAAGTAAAGTGATAGACTCTTTTGTTTGTCCGGGGTTAAAAGGCCATCTGGGCTGCTGTATTCAGTCTCACACCCAGAAAGCACATGTCTTGAGAGGGTACTAGACTGGACTTTATTTCGTTCACAGAATACCCTAGGCATCTTAGCACTGCTATAACATATTCCAGATGCTGTAGAAGGTCTTCCTTTTCTTGAGCCAGAATCAGGCAGTCGTCCAAGTAAGGATAGATTTGAATTCCTTGCAGCCTGAAGTAAGCTATCACTGGAGCCAGAACCTTTGTGAATACTCTGGGAGCAGTAGATAAGCCAAAGGGCAATGCAGAGAACTGATAATGAGAATTTCCAGCTCGAAACCGCAGATACTTCCTGCAACTTAGCCTTATAGGCACATGAAGGTAAGCTTCCTTGAGATCTAAAGTTACCATCCAGTGATCTTTGCCCAGCAGAGGTAAAAGCTGTTGTAACGTCAACATCTTGAACTTGGGAATGTCCAGATAAGTGTTGAGGAGAGATAAATCCAAAATTGGTCTCCACGTGTTCCCCTTCTTTGGTACTAGGAACAGGCGAGAATAAAATCCTAGGCCCCTTTCTGATACAGGAACTGGCTGAATGGCCCCATCTGGAGTAACTGAGAAATTTGCTTGTGAGCCTCTTTTCTTTGTGGAGGAGGAACGTCTGGCATGCCTTTGAAAGGAGGCATTGTATGGAAATAAAACCTGTAACCGTGGTGAATGATATCCAACACCCATCTGTCTTGAGTAATTAAATCCCAATTTTCTTTGAAAAGAGACAGTCTTCCTCCCAAAGGAGCTACCAGACGAGAATCTACTGGCAGCTGAAAGGGCAGGTCATTGGGTCTGTTTACGAAAGGACTGACCCCTGCCCTCACCAGAAGTCTGAGCAGGTGAACTCCCTGTTCTAGGCCTAAAAGAACCTTGAGCTCTGCCCCTACCACGTCTAGACCTACCCCTAGACTGGGAATCATAAGCAGGATATGTCCACCCTTTAGCAGGCCAATTTCTACTAAACTTCGGTGGCTGCACCTGCAAAAAATCTTTAACAGTTTGCATAGACTTAGCTTTGTCCTCCATTTTCTTTAAAACTGCTTCCACAGGCGAACCAAACAACACATCAGACTGTAAAGGAGCATCCAAAATCCTTGTCTTAACATGCTCAGCTAAATTCTGATCCCTCAACCAGGCATGCCTGCGAAGAACAGAACTAGTGGCAGCCACCCTCGAGGAGGCCTGTACAGCATCAAAACCACATTGCAAAGAATGCTTACCCACTTGTTCAGACACATGAACCAAATCCAGCAACTCTTTACACTCAATACCTTCCGCCAAAGCATCCACCTTAGATTTCAATTGTGAAAGGAGATAATTTTGATATTTTAGCATGTGAAACTGACAATTCAACGCTCTCATGGCTAGAGTGGAAGAAGTATACACTTTCTTTCCCCACCTATCCAAAGCCCTTGCCTCTTTATCAGTGGGAACAGGATTTTTAACCACAGAGGCCTTAACACCTTTAGGCCCCTGAGAAACAGTTTCTGGGTCCGCCCTAGGACTCTTAAACAAATACTTATGAGCTTCAGGCACCCTATAGTACCTATCGGGTTTAACAGGAGCAGGAGGCAAAGAGTCAGGGTTCAGGGAAGCCTCTGCAAAACATCTTCCACCACATTCAACACAGGAGGTATAGCTAAGGGCCTATGCTGGGGTAAAACAAGAATTCCCTAAGCCTTTTCCTGAATCAGAGTAATCCTGGCCTTCCCATTTAAAGTGCTCCCTCATGGAATGTAGAGTCTCTGAAAATGAGAAATCCTCAGGAGGAGAAGCTGTAGGAGTGGAATCATCCACATCAGAATCAGAATAAGGAGGATACTCCTGCAAATCTTCCACAGAGGACTCAGAAGCCTCTGAACACTGTTCAAAACTATCAAACTCGGTTCCACCCTGGGCCTCTTATCAGGAGGGGGCATAGAACCTCTAATCATAGTAATCAAATCTTCTGCCATTTTAAGCATATGTTTCTTAGGTACAGAACCCGAAATGCTAGGAGAAGCCCCCACTGAAGCTGAACTTGGCCTACCTCTCAAAGAAGTTTTGGCAACAGAAGGAGAGGCTCTAACTACCTTGGGAAGAGAGGGAAGAACAGTTACCTGAGAAGCCCCTCAGCCTGGCCTACCTCCTGAGAAGGCACATCCTGTAACAGTAAAGTCTCTGCCTGAGACTCCAAAGAAACTCCTGGCAAAACCTCTGGCTCCACTGAGCCTTCTAAAGAACAGACGTCCGGGACTGCCGGTTCATCAACCCTAGGCTTCGCTGTTTTGTCCTTGCGCTTCTTGGACGAAGCGGGCGTCGGAGCATCCGACGGCATTTTATAATTGCAACGCTTCCCAAACACTAACCTGGCACAGTCTAACCGTCTCTTAATAGTGCGTTTGTTAAACCTAGCACAAGAGCGGCATCCAACAACGTCGTGCTCAGGCCCTAAACAAGGTATACACAATGTATGGTAATCCCTATGAGGTATCTGTTTCCCACAAGAAATACAGTTATTCACTTTTTCTGACATCCGGTTAAATACTGAGGCAAGAAAAACAAAATGTTCCCCAACGGGGTACTTAGCCAACTCTGATTCGGTCTGAAACTCCGGTTTCGGAAATATTTCAGAACGCCAACCTGCACTCGCAAAACTGCTTCTGCATCGGACCATGCGGCAAAAAAGACTGAGGATATGACGTCGGTCATGCGCATTAGTACCCTGACGTACTGACGTCAGTCTAATGCGCCCTGACCGACGTCAGCCATATACTCTGGTATTCGGGCCGACTGGACAGCGGACTACACCCAATAGTAAGGACTGCAGCAATGGGGAACGAAGAACATCTATAGTTATGAGTCCTGCACCTATAGAAATCAACATGGGATTACCACTGACACAATAAATCCAAAACTCACTGTATTACCTTAACTGATATGTAGGAGGGTTTTATTCCCTTGATGCTGTTAAGCACAATAAATTTGTATTTATTAACTACCAGATTATTGAACATGAGCAATGGGATTACTCCAGGGTACCACGTCACATTCACTGTACATTTCCTTTAAATGGGCTTCCATTCTCACTTTTACAAGGGATGCAGTTGTAGTAGTCGGTAGAAGAACAGGAGCATCCCCTACCAACATTAGTTATGCAGGGAAAATAGCTCCCTTCTGCAATGCATTCACTCAGAAACTGCATACATATGCACCGACAATTATGGGCGGTTTTCTGGAATGCAGTCTTCTACTTACAGCAATATAAATCCTGTAATAACAATATCACTACTGATCATCATGTAATTTAAAACATTCATTCTTTGGGCAACACAATGCCATGAGTGTATGACAAGTAAAAGAATGCAAGCAATTCAGAGAGAGCTGGACAGCAACACATTCAGAGATGAAGATGCATGCCTATACTATGTGATATATTGCATGTTAAAGTAACACACTTCTGCACAGTACACGTCTGTAGGCCAACTACATCAGCTAAAGTGCAAGCATGCAATTGTGAATAACCTCCACAACATATGAATACTAAGTTATGTGATCACCCTTTGAAATACCTGTTACAAGTCAATCCTTCTCCTACCAGATAAGACTGTTAGCATGTCAAAAACCTACTACATGCTACATAACTGCAAAATAAATCTGCTTCTCAGACATGCCAATTTTAAGGTCAGTCTACAATTCCAGACCCCACACTCTCCTACAGTAATTGAAAAAAAGTCACAAGCAGGCAGGCTTTAATATCTATTTTCTCAAAATGGAAACACAGTCATCTGTGCAAACACAAATGGAAGTAAAAGAATGTCTTTTTTATAATATGATGTAACTAAGCAGGCACTCAGATTGGCAAGTGAGCCAACTTCTATAGGGCATGCTGTTGTAATTTTATATAAATTTTGAATTTAAAGTTCCTCTACACAGCAGTGTTACTGTGGACTAAAATGGTGTATAGGTGAAACATGCTCGGACTTTCTAACAGCAATATGAGCTACGTCTTCGAACAAGGAAGTGCACAGCTTACACATAGCTTCTGTTTCTCAGATAAAAAGCTTCCTCAGCTACTTTTACACAATCCAAAACTATTATATATAAGATATATATATATATATATATATATATTTTTTTTCTTTTAAACGATGGCTATTAATAACTATAGATATTATAAAATAATGCAGTAACTCCCACCTGTTTATACTTGGGCATTGATACACAAATGGTGAGGCTTACCAAATGAAGAATCTATGGTAGGAGCGTAGCATTCACTGAAAATCTCAAATATACCCTTAGAAAAAGTGTTTGGCTGTTAAAATAAAAATACAGCAGAATGAAGTGTCTACCATTTTTGAAAGTTGCTTGTTCTTCAGAGAGACCATTTCTGCAGGTTGTCTATTTAGCAAACCTCTAACACACTTAAGGCTCATACAATTTTTATTTCTTAAAAGGATTCCAAAATGAACTGAAACTTGTAAATCCAAAAATGAGGCAAGTTGGTAAAAAATCCAAACAATTTAATGTTAGCGCTTTCGTATACAAAAATGATATGCACTTATGCAGATATTTTCCCAAAATGCACCTACTTAAAAAGGTTACAAATTAACTACATAATTAGATACCAATCAATTAGTCAATTAACTACATTGAATGACAAAATAGTACACTTTTTAAAAAAGATGCATTTATAAATTCCTGCCAGGACTTCTATCCAAAATCATTACATAAATACTAATGGTTAAGATGTTTGCCTTACAAACACAAGGTGCAGGGTTTTAGTGTCACAAGGGATAATTGGCTAAGCTTAAAATGGCTCGCCAAGGCAATTAGCCTAGTACTTATCTATAAACCTATAAATTTAGATATATATATATATATATATATATATATATATATATACATACATACATACATATATATATATGTATGTTAAATATTACTACTAGAAAGACTTAAACTTTCACAATCTGCCTGACCTTTCTAGAGCTTTGAATTTTAAAAGAATTAAAGAAATTAATTCCAATTCTAAGCTAAAGAAATTGCCTATCCCATCAACATCCTTATAAATAGAACAATTTTAGAAAGCAAAATCCCTTCCATATGGAAAGTATCCCACATCATCCCTCTACACAAAGGTGGGTCATCTACCGAGCTCTCCAACTTTTGGCCTATCTCCTTACTCTCTCCAATAGCTAAAATAATGGAAAAATGCATGAACAAACAACTACTTGCCCACCTTCTCCATAACAATTTACTTGCCGACTGCCAGCATGGTTTTAGGCCATTTCATAGCTCAACAATGCCCTGCTATCCTTTTCTGACTCCATAAACAAAAATCGTAACAATACTTTCTCCTCTGCACTATTTATTGACCTTTCGAAAGCCTTCGATATGGTGAATCATAACATGCTTATTGACATACTAAAAGCCCAATCACTCGACACACAAGCACCACATTGGTTTAAATACTATCTTTGAAACAGACAGCAAGCAGTACTTTGAGATAATAATCTTTCTACTTCCATCCCTGTAAACATTGGAGTACCACAAGGCTCTATATTAGGACCCCTTCTCTTTTCATTGTTTATTAATGATGTACATACCAAAATTCCTCAAGCCACCTGCATACAATATGCAGATGACTCAACTTAAAATTTGTTCAGCCAAGTCTATAACCTCTCTCCAGTCCCTCACTCAAATAGTATTTAACAGTGTTGAAAATTCACCACTTGTTTTGATTTATAAAGAAGCATTATTTAACAAACTAGCTTACAAGTGCGTTGCAGGTAACCAGTGACACTGTTAACTTTTAGTGTTGAAAATTGGTTTATGCAACACTGTCTCCTTTTAAACCCGAAAAAAAAAAAAAAAATATTGCTCTTTGCTCCTACTCATACGTCACCTCATCTACACTTCACAGTAACCTCTAACAATGGAAGTAACATATCCCCTGACAATACAACCCATCTACTGGGAGTAACAATTGATAACAACCTTAGTTATGATGACAATATTAATTCTACAATAAAGTCTGCCAACAAAAAACTAGGCACCCTTTACAGAATCAAACCCTACCTTACCCCTTCGGCCAGAATCACTATTGCCCAGACTCACCTGATCTCTGCTCTGTTCTATGCTTCTGCGATATATACCAACCTATCTAGAAATAACGTCACCAAACTTTCTACCAGTTACAATAACATAGCCAGATTTGCCATTGGCACCCCTTTCAGAACTCACCATTGTCACAACCTCAAACAACTGGGATGGTTAGAACTGAAGAACCTACTACTTTGTCAACAATTTAATACCCAAAAGATCATTTATCACCCCAATAATACCCAAATCCTTACTAATCCGATTACCCCCTACAAAAATCAT
>NC_056747.1:649858057-649938875 GCF_019279795.1 Protopterus annectens | reverse complement strand
TGTAGCAGAGCCAGGCCTGTACTTCTCGACATAAGGGACAGGTATCATGCCTCTTTTTCCTTCACTGTCCTGAGCATTCCACCACTGGTCCTCAGGCTTCTCCAGGATCTTCAAAATATCTCCTTTCTTAAAGGGAAGATCTTCATCATCATTTCCATTAAAGTCAAACAGAGCTTTGACATACTCTGCCTCTTCCTGCCTCAAGATTACTCCTGGTGATGTTAATGGTCCAACGGCAGGGTTAAACTGTCTGGATTTGGGAACAGGTTCTATTAATGTTGTAGTGTCCAAGTAATGAATTTTGTAGAATTCTAGCAATGCTGGTAAATTGTCAAATTCTTGATCGCCTATTCGAAATCTGGGTGGATTCAACCCTAAAAACAGAAGCAGAAATACAGTTAAGTGAATTGTAGTATATAGCACACAATTACAAAATCAGTTTTCAAAACTGACTAGAAATCAGACTGAACAAGATTAGGTATCTGATATTAGTATACCAAACAAAAGAAACAAGGGAGAAAAAAAAACACCATCTGTACTGACTTAGCCTGATAAGCAATCTGGCCACATCTTAAGCTGGGTTACCCAAAGAAAGTTATGCCAGACCGACACAGATTTCTTTGAATAATGTTTTTTTTTTTTTTTAAATTATGGCCTGAAACACACATTATACTTTAAGACCCTCTCCTTAAACCTTTACACATTTAACGTATTGATATCAACCATCATTGCAACTTCCCCTTTCCAATCATGCATCACATCTCCTTAATCTTCATTTCTGTGAGCACTGAATACCCGAAGAAAAAGGTATGCAACAGAAAATTTGACATTGGAGGATGCAGGGACAATCTTTACAACCGTATTTCTACTGTTCCAAAAAGTAGTGAAATGTTAGGAATGATTGTCTTTTTCGGCTTTTCCTGGTTAGGGGTCGCCACAGCGGAACTCTGGTCTGCTAATGATGGGCAGTAGATTTTTATGTGCTGGCTTGCCGGGCCTAACGCACAACCTTCAACGAAGGAACACCCATTCACGCATGTCTACACAGAAGACGCTCTGAGAATCGAACGGGCAACATCTGAGGCGACAACGCTACCGCAGCACCACAGATAACTTTCTGTATTCCCATCAGTAGTTTCAGTGTTATATATAGTGATTAACTGAGAAGAATTTTATGTAGCTTTTATTTATATATTTAAAAGGAAGTGTATGTTTACTGGTTTTGTCTTTTCAACTAATTGAATAATTTGTTAATGGGTATAAATTCACCTATTGTGTGTTGGTACTTGGTTCTGATGCAGTCTTATATAGGTGAACGCACTTAACCATACTGAACAAATTCTATTGGTTTTTAATACAGTTTGTGGTGCTTCAGAGTTACCACTATATGGATTCTTTTAGGATTTTCAGGCAGCATTACCCTAAAAGGCCACCGAAGCAGCCACTACACCAGTGAAACAAGTACTGGGAGTTGCAAATAATGCCATCCATATTTTTTTGCAAATAGTGTAAATGCATTTCGTTGAGCATCTGGAAAGGATGTCCTCAATAACTTTAACACCCTATTAAGACAGACTTTGCAAATGAAAATGGTCAAAGTCTTTGTTCCATTCAAGTAAAATCCAAGCTAAGGATATGCATATTACAAAGCATGCATTTCCAACTCCCAAATTTGTGCTCATTGTGGCAACCTAAGACATCAAATGACTCTGAAGCAACATTAAGCATGACAGCTTAGCTCCAAGTACCATTTTTTTTTTTTATTAGAACAAAATATATAGTTTGATAGAGCTTAAAACTCAGAACTCCTCACTTTAGTAATGGGTACTAAAAAGTAGTTACAAGTTAAAAGGAGAACCGCACCCAAAAACTGGGACAAAAACAAAACATTTTTCAGCAAACCTTGAACTTAATTTTCCAATTTTATATGCCAACATGGCTTATTCTGGTTTAATTTCTGTTAAGTTTTTTGGGTTTCTAGTACCATGGGTAGCATGATTTTGTTTTAGTCAATGAGTTTGCCTCCCTGATGTCATTTTAGACGGATCAAGAGAAATTTTATTGTGGTTCTCTCTCTCATCAGCTTACAACACTGCTGTGACTGCCTACTTTTGACTGTCTGGATCGATTCACATTTTTAAATTACTTTACCTCCTTTGATTTTTATTTGTGGCAATAGCAAATACAGCATTTTAGGAATGCTTGAATGATGGGCTTGAAAATATATTGAAGTAAATTGTTCTTTCAAAGTAACAACTCACTAGTTAAATGTTCATGAATGACAAATCTGATCCCTATGATTAACGTGTTACTTGAGCTCAGATGGTGTCTCTCGCATTCTCAATTTTTAATACTGTAAGATAGTCTCGGAGGTTAATCTTCCTTACCCTACTCAGTGGCTTGCCTCAAAACACAATGTAATACAAAAATGCTGTAACAAAACACCAGAAGAAAAACATGCACTTTTACAGAAAGCAAAGTGTAGAAAAAATACAAAATCAAATACAAAAAATTATTAGACAATATAAAAAGTGTAACTTGTGTTTTCTTGTTTATTTGCAATGGAAAAGACTGAAAGCCTTTCTATCGTTCAGACTCCAAACCACACTACTTATCAGAGGTGTAATGCTGGCAATCTGACAAGGTACACCTAAATGCCACTGTTTAAGATGCACTGATTTTTAGGCTCTGTGGTGGGGAATAAGTGACCTAACCTAATTACTCTGACACTGTTAGTAGCCTTCATGATGTGACAGATTAAAAGACAAGTGTTGGTAAGAGCAAACAGAAAAGTTCAAACATAAAACAAATGGAATTACTACTACATGACGCCTGTAATCCAACACTTCAACACTCCACATACAGGAAAAGCGAGGAAAATCACTTTGGGGGTGGAGTTAATAAGAAGTTATGTACTCACCATAACGTTCCATCTGAGTAGGTATCTTCATTTGTCTGCAACCTTTGGGATACGGATCCGATCTCGGATCAGAGCCGGCAACTTCTACCACAGCATAGATCCGAGCTCCTAGCTCCTCCCTTTACCCATAATCCCCTGCCAACCCTGACTGACCTCAGATCAAGTTTGCCCCATATAAGAACTTGCTAGTGCGTCCCAGAAGGGACTCATGCAAGACAACTCCTACTTGGAATCATATTGGTCAGGGGGAAGGTGGGTGGGATGGTTGCAGACAAATGAAGATACCTACTCAGATGGAACGTTATGGTGAGTACATAACTACTTAATCTGAAGTAGGCACTTCATTTGTCAGCAACCTTTGGGACAGAGTCCCCAGCTACCTGAATCTTGGGTGGCCTTCATGGAAGGATATTGTGGAGCACTGCAGAGCCAAAGGACGCCCTACCTCTGGAGACAACATCCAGTTTGTAATGGCTGATAAAAGTATGGGATGAAGCCCAAGTGGCTGCGGAACAAATATCATCCAAGGGAACCCTAGATCTAAAAGCAGCCGATGTAGCAACGGCCCTAGTAGAATGAGCGCGGACTCCCTGAGGTGCAGGCCTTCCCGAACTCTGATATGTTAAGAGAATACAACTAGCTATCCATCGTGACAGGGTAACTTTAGAAACCGACTTGCCTAAGTTGGTTTTGGCAAAGGAGACAAAACTGGTCGGATTGCCTATGACCTGCCGTTCGATGAATATAAAAGCACAGTTGTCTGTGCACGTCCAAAGAATGCAGCTTATATTCTCCTTTGTTCTGATAGTTGGAGAAGAACACGGGAAGATTAATAGATCGATTAATGTTTGCTTCAGAAGATACCTTAGGCAGAAAGACGGATTGATCCCGAGGTAAACTCTATCCTGATGGAAGGCCAAATACGGTGGTTTGACACAGAGCCTGAAGTTCCGAGACTTTTAGCTGAAGTAATGGCCACCAGAAAGGCAGTTTTCCAAGAGAGGTATTTGAGATCAACCGTGGCCGCCGGCTCGAAAGGGGGGCTTGTCAAGGCCTGTAGAACTAAAGATAACTCCCATGGGGGTACTACCTCCCTGACAGGAGGTCTGAGGAGGAAGGTACCCTTAAGGAAAGCTTTACAGAGCTTGGAGGTAATAAGAGGGCCAGACTCATGCCCTACATGATGGTGCGAAATCGCTGCTAGTTGCACCTTGACTGTAGAACAGCTAGCCCCCTGATGGTAAAGGGTAGTTAGAAATTCCAAAACCGATGTTAAAGGCACCGTAAAAGGATGTAAGTGACAGAGCTCAGCCCAGATGGAAAAGCGTTTCCACTTACTCCGATAGACCTTTCTGGTGGATGGCTTGTGTGCTGCTACTAGAATGGCTTTGACTGGTGAGGAGATTCCGGGAGTCCTTATCAGGAGTGGAACTGGAGCAACCAAGCAGTCAGCTTGAGGTTGACCAGGTTGGGGGTCGAAGACCCAGGGGGTGAGTAATGAGATCTGAAAGGGGATCCAAAATCCAGGGCTGATGAATCAGGTGAGACCATAGGTACGGGAACCACGTCTGACGAGGCCAGAATGGGGCAATGAGGATCATCTAGCTCCCCAACCGACTGGCTTTCTGTAAAAGTTTTAGCATCAGGGGGAGTGGAGGGTAAGCGTAAAGAAGACCGGGAGGCCAAGCATGTACTAGAGAGTCTCTCGGGGACTCCCCCAGAGGGGGGATTAGAGTGAAGTAACTGTTGCATTTGGTATTTGAGGGAGAGGCAAAAAGATCGCAACAGGGTTGCCCCCATTGGGCAAATATTCGCTCTGCTCCTAGAGGATTGAGAGACCATTCGTATGGGGTCAGGATTGTACGACTGAGCCTGTCTGCTAGGATGCTGGACCGTCCCAGAATGTGCATTGCAATGGGAAAGCGGTTGGTGGATATCGCCCATTCCCACACTCTCATGGCCTCGCGACAAAGAGGATAAGACCTGGTTCCCCCTTGTTTGTTGATGTACCAGACCACTGACATGTTGTCCGTTTGTACCTCAATCATCCCAATCGGAAGAAGGTCGTGAAGTGCCTGCAACGTCAAAAGCACCGCCCTCATCTCTAGGACATTGGTATGCAAGGAGGTCTCTGTCGTTCCACGTGCCTTGGACCGTTCTGCCTGAATAATGCCCCCACCCCACCCCAGGCGAGAAGCATCCGTGGTCACTGTGGCGATGGGAGGAGGCATCGAGAATGGGCGTCCCGTGTGGAGGCTCGGGGACTGGAGCCACCACACGAGCGACCTTCTGCAAAAGTCCTGTTTAGGGGAATGGGATGGTACAGGGGGGTGCGCGACAGGGACCATTGCACCTGAGGGGTCCACTGCAGGACCCTCATTCAGACGGGCCAAGGGCAGCAGAGAAATTGCTGCCGCCATGGACCCTAGAGCCCTCAGGATCAATTCCGCCGGTGGAGCTTGAAGTTGGAGGATGGCCTGTACATGCAACCTCAGGCTCTGAAGCCGATCTGAAGTCAGGAAAGCAAGTATTAGAGTCTGGAATCCAGTCTCGCCCCTATGAAATCTATTATCTGTGTAGGAGCCAGAGAGGATTTGGCCATGTTGACCATCAATCCTAGACGTGGAGCAAGATTGAGGAAGTAATCCCTGCATGAACAGAGCAGATGCCTTGTTGGGGGCGGTAAGGAGCCTGTCGTCCAGGTACAGAAAGACCTGAATTCCCTGGAGTCTCAGGTGGGCCGCTATTGCCGCTAAGACTTTGGTGAACACCCTGGGGGCTGAGGCGAGACCGAAGGGGAGGGCCCTGAACTGAAAGTGACTGGCTCCCAGCCGGAAGCGGAGAAACCACCTGGAACATCTGTCCACTAGAATGTGATTGTGCTCGATGGACCTCAAGGATGCGTACTTCCAATCGTTCTCCCGTAACAGGAGGAGAATGGATTGCAGCGTGACTATCCGGAACTTTTCTTTGGGTACTGCCAAGGTTCAAGAGAGAGAGGTAGAGGATGTGCCTCAAGCCCCCCGTCTTTTTTGGCACCAGAAAGAACCTGGAGTAAAACCCTGATCCGAGCTGATCTGGGGGGACCGGTTGGATAGCTCTTTTTTGTAAAAGCTGCTGAATTTCTGTAGCAGCCGCCTCCCTCTGATTGGGTGGTACGTCGGGGAGGCTTCTGGTTTTGGGGGTTACAATAAAGGGAATTTGGTAACCTCTGGATAGGATGCGAAGCACCCAGCGATCTGTTATGGACTCCCACATTGCTAGGTGCCTCAAACCCTCCCCCACCCCACCCCGAGTGCCTCCAGAGTGGAGCAGCCGGGCAACCCCTCAGGGGTTCTGCGTGGGCCTCTCAGAGAAGGGTTCTCTGGACCCAAAATTCCTGGGATCCCCTCTGCCTCTAGAGCGGCATCCTCCCTGTCCTCCTCTGCCACGAGAGGACTGGTTATCCGGAGCAGACTGGGATTGATACGATTTCCGGAACCACATCTTCTGACCCTTTTGGTTCTTGGAAAGGACCTCTGGGGAGCAGAGAAGCGGACTCCGACGGCAGACGTCTTCCCGTCTTTCTCGCTCTGGACTAAAGTGTCACAAACGGTTTTTCCAAACAGAGCAGAACCAAAGGGGGCATTCGTGAATGACGCCTTAAAGGGTTCCGAGAAGTCACAATGTCGGAGCCAGGCTTGTCGCCTCATGACCAGGCAGACTCCACCAGCTCTAGCGGCTCCCTCAGTGGCGTGAGACAAAAGCCGCATAGAGGTGTTAGAAATGGACCGTAGAGTGGACATTCGGGAGGAGTACAGTTGTTTATCCCCTTCAGACATGGACTCTGGGGGGGAGGCAGCGTATTCTTTTATTAGATCCTGCTGCATCCGGATGACATGTGCCATATAGTCCAGCGCCCTCACAGAGAAGGTTGCTGAACTGAAGGCCCGCTTCCCAAGGCGGTCCATCGCATGAGACTCTTTGCTCAGTGGGTGGACCGTGGGGCTCTCCTGAGCCAACTCTCTTGGTGGCCGCCACCAACATGGCATCCACAGGGGGACCTCTGCTCCAATGGGTTCTCTCTGCGGGGGCACTCAAGATCCTGTCCGGGCACTTGGGGACTGGCTCTACAGTGTCCGGCTCCCTCCAAGCCCTGGTGGTGATAAGGTCCACCAGGGGGTCAGGGGGGACACCCAAGAGGTAGATGGCCCTGCTTCGAACACCTCTAGGAATACGGACTCATCGGAGGAAGACTTGGGGGCAGACCAACCCCCCCTGATCCTAAGCATTTCCATGATGTCTCCAAAGGAGACATCCTCGGGGGGGGGGGTGACCTTGGGGAGCCTTCCCCTTCATCTAAGTCCGTATCTTCCGTAAGGGACTCGGGGGAGTCCACGTGCCTCCTCTTACACTTAGACTTGTGAGGAACCTCCTCGGGGGGGGGGGGGGGGCTGTCCAAGGAAGTCTCACCAGCAATGTCATGTTCCGAAGGAAAACCCCGAGGCGCTGAAGCAGGCTGCCCCAAAGGCCGGGTGATGGGAGCCTGGACCAGCTGAGAGGGTGTGCAGGGGGGAGCTGAAGCCAGGACCAGAGGCCCGGATGCACTCAACAGTGCCCTCTCCACCGCAGCGAAAGCAGAGGGGGAGCCGCCCTCGATCGGAGAGAGTCGCCTCCCACCCGGATCCGAACCGGGGACCAGACCCGGGGCAGAGACCATCGGATCCGAAGGACCCGCGTGCTCCAACAGGGACGGAGCCAAAGGCACACGGAATCCCTCGGATATGAAGCTCGGCCCGCAGCTCTGAGAGGTCGGGGCCTCTGACATTTTTAAATAAAGGAAAAAACACACTCACTAGGCCCCTACACACACCACACACACTACGACCAGCGAGGAAGGGAGGAGAAAAAGGACCACAAAAATAAATTTAGTTAGATAAAAAAGGGCTATAGGGGTACCTAACCACTCCTCACAGCAAAAGAAAAAAGGAAGAAAATGGAAATTTTTTCCTCACAAAGTTTCGATAAACCAGGAGCTCAGGAACCTAGCTTGTAGCGCGGCAAACTAGATCTGAGGTCAGTCAGGGTTGGCAGGGGATTATGGGTAAAGGGAGGAGCTAGGAGCTCAAATCTATGCTGTGGTAGAAGTTGCCGGCTCGGATCCGTATCCCAAAGGTTGCTGACAAATGAAGTGCCTACTTCAGATGTACAGTTGTGTACACTTACCATAAATGTAGATGTTAGAGTGTATTCACTGTTGCAGTCATTACACATTTGGGTAATCCTGCTGGCAGATTGCCCTCAGCTGGCCTGAATTCCAAAGTCTTGGGTCCTGCGTCGGCTGCTGTCGCCCCTTCCCTGACGTCAGGTCGTCAGGGGTATAAAAGCAGCAGACGACGCCATTTTCTTAAGTTTTTCTTGCCCCAGATGTCAGGTGCCCTCCCAAAAAGGGTTGCCAAAATTTAGATATGTATAATTGTATGCACCAATATGAAATTTACCTTCATCTACAAGCAAATACACCACATAGGTTGCAGAAATCAGAGAAGGAAAGATGGGTTCCATCAGAAGAAAAGGGAGTGGTGGGTGGGTAACCTGGACTGCAACAGTGAATACACTCGAACATCTACATTTATGGTAAGTGCACACAACTGTACTATTTTCTTCGTGTTTCACTGTTGGTCATTACATTTCGGTAGAGTCCCAAAGCTAAGGTTGGGAGGCTGGAGCTAAACAGCGTTAGGAGATGCTATGAGGCCCTGCAGAACTGCAGTGGCAAAGCCTGCCCTGGATTTAGAGTAGTACGGCAGAGGATAGTGCTTTGTAAAGGTGTGCACTGAACTCAAAGTAGCAGCCTCTAAAATGTCCTTGGTAGGTACTCCCCTGAGAAAGGCTGCAGCTCTGGTTGAGTGTGGCCTAATGCCCTTGGGTACTGGCTTGCCATGGTGTACATAGCAGAAATTAATGCAGTGGCCTATCCACTTTGAAAAAGTCTGCTTTGAGATAGCCTTTCCTTGTGATCCTGCAGCATGTCACTAATAATTGCTCTATCTTTCTGAAAACTTTGGTTCTGTCCAAGTAGAATCTAAGCTGTGTACGTACAAAGAATGCAGAATTCTCTCCCCCTTGTTCTGTGGATTTGGATAAAAGGTTGGCAGGTGAATAGTTTGGCTGAGAGCCACACTGGACACCACCTTAGGCATAAATGTTGGGTTTTGTCCTCAGAGACCCTGCCTGGATAAAAAAATGATAAAAGGTTCCACAGCCTTGAGTGCCTGTAGCTCTGAAACCTGTCTTGCAGAAGTTATTGCTAGGAGCAGAGCTGCTTTCCAAGATAAAAACTTTACATCAGCAGTAGCAGCTGGCTCAAAAGGAGGCAGAGTGAGTTCCAAGACATAGTTGAGGTCTCATGCAGGCATTGGTGATCTCCTTGGAGGTCTTAAATTTCTGGCTCCTCTGAGGTACTGCATTAATAAGGGATGAGAAAAGATTGGTGGCTCTACATTGTAATGAGCCGAAATGGCAGAGGAATGAATTTTAATAGATGAAAAAGATAGGCTTTTGTCCAGCATCTCAGTTAAGTATTGCAAAATCTGAGGAATATTTGGCACAGCTGTATCAGTTCCTTGTGCCTGGTTCCAAACACAGAATCTCTTCCATTTTCCAGCATAAGATTTTCTAGTACTAGGCCTTCTGGCTTCCAAAATGACATCCATCACAGCTTTACTGAGAGGTGTGTTTTGTATAACTACATTATTTGCCGTGCTGCCAGGTTTTAAAGTTCTGAGTTGGCTGTGCAGGATCTGACTGTTTTGCTGGGACAGTAGATGAGGTATATGAGGTAAGGTCCAAGCTGGGCATTGAGACAAGTTCCTTAATATTGGATACCAGTACTGGCAGGGCCAGTCTGGAGCAATCAGTATCATCTTTGGCTTCTCTGTCGGACCTTTAGGAGTACCTTGGGGAGGAGGAGAGGCAGAGGGGGAAATGCATATACTGATTAGGGCGTCCACTTTCCATGCTCGTCTGTGATAAATCCTTGTACAGAATCTTTTTAGTTGGTTGTTCTGAGGGGAGGCAAATAGATCTATGTCCGGGCATCCCCATTTCCTCGTTATCATGCTGAAGACTTGTGGATCCAGGTGCCACTCGTGGGGATCCATGAGGTTTCTGCTTAGTTAGTCTGCCAGAGTATTTTTCCTTCCTGGCAGGAACTGTGCCTGCAGATGTACTTCGTAAGTCAATGCTGTGTCCCACAAAGCCATGGCTAGTCTGCAAAGGGGGTAAGAATGTGTGCCCCCCTGCTTGTTTATATACCTCATGACCGTGGTGTTGTCCATCTTTATCAGTTGTTGTCCTGGATGAAGTAGGTCCTTGAAGGCTGTCAGGGCATTTTGAACTGCTAGCATCTCTTTTATTGATATGTAGATGCATTTGGTTTGAGGTCCATGTGCCCTGAATGCATCTTCCTGCCATGTGGGCCCCCCAGGCATAATCTGATGCATCCGTTGTTAGTGTCTGCCTGGCTGGGGGTAATGTGAATGGTTGTCCCTTGTTTTGGTGACAAGCCTTTGCCCACCATCGAAACTCGTGTTGCAGGCGGGGAATGAGAGTAATCAGTTTCCAGGCTGTGGCAATGTTGAGTCCAAACACTTTTTAGGTACCATTGAAGTTTCCTCATATGCAGTCTTGCATATGGAATTAGTAGGATGCAGGATGCCATGAAGCCCAAAGCCTGCAGAATTTTTCTTGAAGATAACTGGGCCTTTGCCAACATTTTGAAATAGGTAGTCAGATGCCTTTGTCTGGCGTCAGATAAGCCATCTGGGCAGTTGTATTTAAGCTTGCACCCAGGAATATTATTGCTCGAGAGGGTACTAGTTTTGACTTCTTTTCGTTGAATGTGTACCCTAGACATGTTAGAAGTCTTCACAAACGCCAGATGCTGTAGAAGAATGTCCTTGTTCTCTGCTTGAATTAGACAAGTCGTCCAAGTAAGGATATATTTGTATTCCTCTGTCTGCAGAATGCAATTACTGGTGCCAGGCACTTTGTAAAGACCCTGGGCACAGTAGATAAGCCAAAAGGCAGTGCAGAGAATTGGTAATGCATTGAGCCAGCCTTTAATCTGAGGTATCTTCTGCATATTTTTCTGACTGGGACATGCAGGTATGCCTCTTAGGTTTAAAGTCACAAGCCAAGCTTTCTTGCCCAGCATGGGCAGAAGCTGCTGCAAAGTCAACATCTTGAATTTTGGTATATCCAGGAATGTGTTCAAAATGGATAGGTCCAGTATTGGCCTCCAGGTCTTGTCCTTTCTGGATACCAAGAACAGACTTGAGTAAAATCCTTGTCCCTGCTCTTGCTCTGGTACTTGATGTCCATGAGGGATAAGACTTGTTTTTGTGCCTCCACCCATTGATTTGGCAGATCTGGCCAGCCGTTTGCCTTTGGCAGGGTATGGAAATGGAACTTTCAGCCTTGTGACACGATATTTAGGACCCACTTGCCCTGGGTTATGTGCCAATTTTGAGAAAAAAGTGCTAATTTTCCCCCTAAGGGTGCTGCCAGGATTTAAGTGCTTGGTGCAGGCAGGGGGAAGTCATTGGGACTGTTTCCTGTATGGTTGTGATTTGTCTTCTCCAACTTTGGAGGTAGAAGCCCACCATTGCTTTGAGCGGTATGAACCTTGCGCCTGGGGTCTGCCTCTAGGGCGTCTGGACCTGCCTCTGAGGTCTGACACTGGAAAGGACCAATTCTTTGTAACCAGTGTCTACTAAACCTAGGTGGCTATAGTTGTAAAAAATCTTTTGACCGTTTGCATAGATTTAGCTTTGTCCTCCATTTTCTTTAACACCTCTTCTGCCTTACCAGCAAACAAAGTATCATGTTGTAAAGGTGCATCTAATAATTTAACTAACATGATCAGGCAGATTTTGTTCCTTTAACCAGACATGCCTCCTAATTACAGAACCTCTAAGTGCGGCCCTGCAGGAGGCCTCTAAAGAATCAAGACCACATTGCAAAGTATGTTTTTCAACTTGTTCAGCTGTATGCAATAAATCCTGCATTTCCTTCTTTTCTGCACATTCAGAGTTTAACATTTTCTGTTTAAGCAATGCCATGACATGTTGCTGATATTTGAGCATATGAAACTGACAGTTTTAAGGCCCTTATAGCCAAGGTAGCAGATGTGTAAACCTTTTTTCCCCCTCTATCCAGTGCCCTAGAATCTTTGTCAGAGGAGGTAGGGTTTTTTGCAGCCGAAGCCTTAACTCCTTTGGGACCCTGAGAAATAGTTTCTGGGTCTACAGCAGGGTTTTTAAAAAAGGAATTTATGAGAGTCATGAACCCTGTAATATCGGTCAGGCTTAACAGGAGCTGGAGGGTAAGGAGTCAGGGGTAAGACTAGACTCCGAAAACACATCTACAATGTCTAACACAGGTGGGATGGCTAGTGGCTTAAAAGGAAATCCCAGAGCCTCTTTTTAGATTCTGAAAAATCTTGGCTCTCTCAGTGGAAATGCTCCCTCATGGTATGTAAGGTTTCCCCAAAAGAATAGTCCTCTGGAGAAGCTGAAGGTATAGATTCTTCAGCATCAGAATCCTCATAGGGGGGAGAGGATATTCCTGATCAGAAGAAATGGAAACCTGATCTGAAGATTCATAGTCAGTCTCTTGCCTAGGCCTCTTATCAGGAAGGGGATGGGTACCCCTGATCAAGGTAATCAAGTCTTCGGACATTTTGAGCATCTGTTTTTTTAGAGGCCTGACCACATGGCTCTTGAGTTTCATTGCTTTGGAAGGTGCTTTAGTCTTTGCCTTTGAAGATGAAGTTTGTCTGATGTAAAAGATGTTTAGGTCTGAATACACCCTCAGAAGCCAGTGCCTGCTCAGTGGCTCCGGACCCATCTGAAGATATAATATCAGAGGCTCCAAATACCTTGAGTTTCCAGAGGCATAGCAGACTCCACGTGGGAGTCGGTAGCAGGCTGCGACTCTAAAGTAGCAGGCATCAGGGGCTGCGAAAGCACCTCACTGAGGACAGGCGACTGGCTTAGGAGAACCTTCGGTTTTGGGCCTCTGTAGACTCTTTCATTTTCTTTGCATTTTTTGTGAACTCCGGTAGTTGGAAGGCTATCAGACGACATTTCTGGATAATTAAACTGGCGTCCAAAATAGTTTAAAGCAAATTCATACAGACGCTTAGTGTGTTGGTTAAATCTAGCACAAAACAGACAACCAGAAACTTTGTGATCAGGGCCTAGGCAAGGAATACAGTAAGAATGAAAATCCTTATGAGGTATTTGCTTCCCACAAGAAATACAATTAACTTTTTCTGACATCGGTCTGGAGCAAGAAAAAAAAGTTTCCCCAACGGGGTACTTAGCTTTACTGAAGACTTCGGATCTGAAACTAACGAAAATATCAGGAGTCGGCTGACCGGCACTTGCTAACTGCTTCTGCTTCGGGCACCCCGCGGCAAGAAAGACTGAAGAAAATGGCATTGGCTGCTTTTTATACCTCTGATGTCAGGGAAGGGGTGACAGCAGCTGACGCAGGACCCAAGACTTTGGAATTCAGGCCGGCTGAGGGCAACCTGCCAGCAGGATTACCCAAATGTAATGACTGCAACAGTGAAACACGAAGAACATTTTTCATGAACAGAAAAGGAAAATTATTTACCATAATGATAGATCAGTGTTTTCTCAGTCTGGTTCAACCTGTGGGTTATTAAATCAAACTCTAATCCAAGACTGGCCATACTACAAAGACTTCAGCAAGCAGCTCAGCTTCAGGTTGAATCCAGACAGAAAAGGCAACATTTTGGTGTCTGAAAGGGATTAGAATTATATCCTCCACGATGTCATGATGAGGTGCTAACAAGTGGAAAAGAAGCAGCGAAGCCTTTGAGAGTCAGCAAGTCCACTTTGTGTGGTAACTTGTGATGATGACCCCTGGTTAGATTATGAAGGAGCCTGAGCTGTTTGCTTGGAAAGAAAGCAAAAAGGTCTACTTGAGGACTACCCCATTGGTGGACTACGCCCAAGACCACCACCACTGATGAGCATCAATCAGCAAGGGCTTCCATGGACCTGCTCAAAGAATCCATAACATTGCCCTAGGATGGAATTCAAACTGCTTGTAGGAACAGATTTAATTTTACAACTTGGTCCCAAGCCAAAACAGCCAGCCTGTGCAGGTGGTAGAAATTTGCCCCCCCTTTGATATGAGACAGGATTGTGGTGTTATTCATGAAAATCTACAGGGGCTGTGGATTTCACATGTGAAAGAAAATCCATAGTTTTAATGAGGGCCCTTTACACTAATGTGCTCCCTCCTGGATTGCCAAGGAGCCTGTCCATTTACCCCAAACTAGATCCCCAAACGAAGACTGGACGGTGCAATGGTGCAGCAGTCGCATTGTCACCTCACAGCAAGAGGTACTGGTTAAATTCTCAGCTGGGGTGCCTTCTGTGCAGAGTCTGCATGTCCTTCCTGTGTTTGTGTGGGCTTCCTCCCACATTACAAAGACATGCATCTGGAGTGTTTCTCCCCAGGCTTCCACTGAAAACTGGCTTTGTTCCAAGTTGGACTCTCCCGGTAAACAAATGTTAAATAATCTTATGCATTTGTATGAAGTTCCAGAGTGAGAACAGTTGGTTTGAAAGGGAAACATATGCTGATAAGACAGATCCACCACTGAAACTTTTCAGAAAAGGCAAGAGAATTTGAGTATGTAATGGGTGACAATGTTGAGATGAAAGCGAGACCTTGGATATCGCTGGATCTTCACATGAAGTTTGGCAAGGGGAACCATGGGAATGAACTCCAAAGCCCTTGGAATGTCCCTTGGAGGAAAAGGAAGAGGAACCAAAAAGTACATGGAGAGAGAATCTGAGCTTTCTTCTGTGGGAGAAAAACTGCCATATGATGGGTTTCCAGTCTACATACAAAGGGAAAAAACAGATCCTAGGAAGTCAAAGCAGACTAGAGGTGGTCTGGATAAGAAGGTTGTCCAAGTATGGAGATTTGGATTCCATGAGTTCTGCAAAAGAACCAACAGCTGGAGCCAAACACGTTTTGAAAATCCTGGGGGCATTAAAGTGTGATGAGCAAGCAGAGAACAGTACAGTTTTGTACCTACCATAAATGTAGATGTTAGAGTGTTCACCCTGCTGCAGTCATCACACTTGGGTTATCCTGCAGTCAGGCGGTCCCTGCAGTCGGCCCGAATTGAATCCCAAAGCTAAGGAGGGGAGGTGGAGTCAAACAGGGTTAGAAGAGGCTAGTAGGCCCTGCAAAACTGCAGTGGCAAAACCAGCTTTAGTCTTAGAGTAAAGAGGTAAGTGATCGTGTTTGGTGAAGGTGTGCACTGAACTCCAAGTAGCAGCTTCCAGAATATCCTTGGTTGGCAATCCCCTGAGAAAGGCTGCTGATGTAGCTGTAGCCCTGGTGGAGTGGGACCTAATGTTAGCAGGTACTGGTTTCCCATGATGTGTGTAGCAGAAACGTATGCAATGTCCTATCCATTTAGAAATGGTTTGAGATGGCTTTTCCTTGTGATCCTGTAGCATAGGCTACAAAGAGCTGGTCAGTTTTTCTGAAAGCCTTAGTTTTATCCAAGTAGTAACGTAATTGCCTGTGAATGTCCAAGGAGTGCAGGAGTCTTTCTCCTTTGTTCTGGGGATTTGGGAAGAAGATGGGCAAGTGAATGGTTTGGTTTAGGGCCACACTGGATACCACCTTTGGCATAAAGGAAGGATTAGTTCGTAGAGAAACTGTCTTGATGAAAAATGAGGAAAGGTTCCACTGCCATTAGTGCCTGTAGCTCTGAGACTCTTCTAGCTGAGGTTATTGCTAGAAGTAGGGCAGTTTTCCATGAAAGAAATTTTAAATCAATTGAAAAAGCTGGTTCAAAGGACGGCAGTGTAAGCTTTTCCAGGACAAAGTTGAGATCCCAAGTAGGTGTTGGAGCTCTTCTTGGCGGTCTTAAGTTCTTAGCCCCCTCTGAGGTACTGTCTTAGGAGTGGATGTGAAAATAAAGGAGGATCCGTGCTGTAATGAGCTGAAACTGCTGAGGCGTGGATCTTAATAAATGAAAAGGAAAGTCCTTTGTGTAACATCTCAGTTAAATATTGTAGAATCTGAGGAATGTTCGGCTCCAGGGGATTTAGGTCTTTAGCCTGGTTCCAGGAGCAAAATCTTTTCCATTTGTCTGAATAGGTTTTCCTGGTGCTGGACCTCCTGAATGACATCCAGAACAGCTTTGGATAAAGGTGTTGGCTGGTTGTTTAGGTAATTTGCCATGCAGCCAGGTTTAAAGTCTTGAGCTGGCTGTGTAGAATCAGATTGTCTCGCTAGGTGAGGAATGTGTGGCAAAATCCATGGTGGGCCCTGGGCCATGGTCCTTAAAATTGGGTACCAATGTTGGCGTGGCCAATCTGGTGCAACGAAAATCATTTGTGGCCTCTCTAATCTGACTTTCAGCAGTACCTTTGCTAGAAGAGGCAGTGGAGGGAAGGCATAGACTGTTAATGTTTTCCAACTGAATGAGAGAGCGTATTTTTGAAGTTGGTGGTTGCGGGGGCTTGCAAACAGATCCATGTCTGGGCGTCCCCATTTTTGAGCCATCATTGCAAATACTTGTGGATCTAGTTTCCATTCGTGTGGATCCATGATGTTTCTGCTTAGGTCATCTGCCAATGTGTTTTTCTTCCTGGCAGGAATTGTGCTTGTAATCGAACCTGGTAAGAGTGCAGTGTTCCACAAGGTCACTGCTTGCCGGCATAGAGGGTAGGAATGTGTGCCCCCTTGCTTATGTACCACATAACTGTGGTGTTGTCTGTCCTTAATAGTAGTTGTCCTTGAAAGCTGTTAGACACCTGCATATCAGTCAAAAAGAAATGCTAGCAGTGCAGAATGCCCTCTGATTTGTAGTCCATTTGCCCTGAATGCACTGTCCTGCCATGTGTGCTCCCCAGGCCTAGTCCGATGCATCTGTTGTCAGTTTGCCTGGCTGTGGGTAAGGTGAAAGGCTGACCCTTGCTGAGGTGACTAGCTGTGCCCACCATAGAAACTCCTGTTGAAGGCAGGGAATGAGTGGAATCATTGTTTCCAGGCTGTGCTGAGTCCATACACTTTTCAGGTACCATTGTAATCTCCTCATATGCAGTTTTGCAAATATTAGTAGAATGCAAGATGCCATGAATCCCAAGGCCTGCAGAATTTTTCTTGCAGGGAGTTGGGTCTTTGTTGCCATTATTTTGAAATATTGAGTCAGTTGTCGTCGTTTGTCTGGCGTGAGATAAGCCATCTGGGCCATTGTATCCAAGCTGGCACCCAGGAAACTGATGTTTTGTGAGGGCACAAGTTTTGATTTCTTTTCGTTTACTGTGTACCCTAGGCAACTTAGAAGGTGTTTGACAAATGCCAGATGCTGTAAAAGAATGTCCTTGCTTTCTGTTTGAATAAGACAGTCGTCCAGGTATGGGTATATTTGAATTCCTCTGTCTGCAGTATGCAATTACTGGTGCCAGGCATTTTGTGAAGACTCTGGGCGCAGCAGATAAGCCAAAGGGCAGTGCAGAGAATTGATAATGTGTTGAACCTGAAATGAAGCGGAGGTATGTTCTGCAACTTTGTCTGATAGGGACATGCAGGTGTGCCTCCTTGAGGTCCAAAGTGACTAGCCAAGCATTCTTGCCCAGCATGGGAAGAAGCTGCTGTAGTGTTAGCATCTTGAATTTTGGTACTTGCAGACAGGTGTTCAGAATTGAAAAATCCAGAATGGGTCTCCATGCTTTGTCCTTTCTTGGAACTAGGAAGAGTAGAGTAAAATCCTTGTCCCTGCTCCTGTGTAGGTACCTGTTGAATGGCTCTCATGTTCATGAGAGCTGTAATTTGTTTTTGTGCCTCTGCCCATTGATTTGGTGGCAGGTTTGGCATCCCTTTGATCCTTGGTAAGGTATGAAAGTGGAATCTGTATCCTTGAGAGACTATGTTTAGAACCCATTTGTCTTTTGTGATGTGCCAGTTGTCTGCAAAAAAATGCTAGTTTTCCTCCCAAGGGTGTTGCCAAGAGAGATTTGCTTGGTAGTTTGAGGATAGAGTCATTGTGTCTGCCTTCTGTTAGCTTGGGGCCTACCTTCTCCTCCTTTCTGGGTAGCAGAAGAGAGAGAAACCTGGTCAGAGTATGCATAATCCACCTCTTGTCTTGGTCTTTTATCAGGAGGGGGGGTAATTAAATCTTCAGCCATCTTAAGCATCGGTTTCTTAGGCATGGGGCCTTGACCTGTTGACTGATTAACAGTTTTCTTAGGTTTTAAAGCAGTTTTAAGTTTAGCATAAGATTTAATGGTGAGTGTAGTCGGTCTGAAGACACCTTGTGTAACCGAAGGTGTTTCCTCTCCACCGGTGTCTAAATCTGCTCTGGTGTCGGTAGGTAGCTGCGGCCTAGTAGACTCCGCGTGGGAGTCTGCAGCTGTCTGGGATTCCAGCTCTGCAGTCGTCAAGGGCTGCGTAGGCGCCTCACTGAAAACCGGAGAACCGGCGACAGGCCCAGCTGAGGCCTGGCTTATTCCTAGGCTGCCTGTCCTTATCCTTGCGTTTAAGAATTGCGGTCATCGGCTGCTCCGACGGCATGATATAATTTAATTTCCTACCAAAATAATGCCATGCGAAATCAAAACGGCATTTGATAGTGCGTTTATTAAACCTAGCGCAAAACCGACCTGAGCAATGTGGGATACTAATGTTTTATTGCGTTTTTCTATGATGAAATTTTCATAGTTTATGACAGTTTAAAATGATGTTGCTGTTTTACAATAACAGGAAATACAATTCTCGGCTACTGTTGAATGCTAAGCACCATTTAAAATGTTTAATTATTTAATTGTATATCTTGCCCAATCAATTTGGGATGCTGATTAGGATCCTAATTACTTAATAATGGTTTGGAAGTACTATATAAGAGCTTTTGCATTTTACATAATTTAGATCTGAAGAAGCGTACAGTGTGTACGAGAAAGCGCTCATCTTTCCTGTCCTTTTTGGTTACAATAAAGAAGTGTTTTGTCTGCTATACCATCGTGGAGTTCCTCATTCCTGTTTTTTCTACTATATATTTTTGCATTTGGAGGTGAGGACCTTGGAGGTTTTATTGCTGGGATTGTGTTACGTATACTTTTCCTTTATTTATCCCTGGCTAACCACACGCGATGGATACAAGCACAATTGAGCTGGACTATGTCCCTAATAAATCGAAACGGCAATGGAACAGCCTACTGGAATCTAAAGAGAATCCGCTGTTGAACATCAACATGGAACATATGACTACTACACCTAATGTTGACAAAGGTAACGCTGATAAAATGAAGAACTTTAATACCATGTTTCGTGAACTTGAGAATACATTATATAAGTTATATAGACTAACTTGGCAGAGACGCCATCTGGAAGCATGTCTTCACTTTAAATTAATCCCTAGAGGCATGAGAGTGCTAGTCATGCCCTCTTATGGTGAAACTCACCCCGAGCTTTTACGGAAATGGCAACAATTGAATCTTGACTTGGGGTTCAACTATATAAAGTTATTGATTGAGCATTTTTTACCTATTGAGAAAGATCTTCTTCTACAAGCTGATTCCCTGAGTAAAGACATTTCCACCACCTTTAAGGAAGAAAGTTTCCAGCAGAGATTGGACAGCATGTTTACTCAAGTGTTCGCATATGGTGATAAGCTACAGCAAGTGAAAACGCGAAAATTGCACAGGGATTATAATGACTTTGCCAATAATAATGTATTCTCTTGGCCAAGATATAATGAAACTCGTAATAAAGAACATACTACAGACATAAATTCTAGTCAAGGACTTTCTTTAAATCAGAGCTATGCTTCAACAGTGATGAATGCAAGTTCCACCTTAAATGAAACAGCTGTTACAACTGCATTACCTTCAGCGTCCCCTTCCTTGACGCATATGCAAAATAATATTATTAGAGACACTCCTCCCTGTAATCAACAAGCGTTGGTTCAGAAGGATGAAAATCTGCGAGGCGCCAAACCGAAAATCAAACATGGCAATATTGAAGGTTTTTTACCTTTGCCATTAAAATTTCGTCAGAATTTTCAGAGCAGGTCGAGAAGCAGAGGCCGCACCAAGAGGAAGTTTTCAGGGGAAGAGATACTATCGAGCAACAGAAATCGGAGAAGGGAACAGACTTAGTGTTTAACCTGTCTAAACGGACTCTTACAGAGACTGACTATACTCTTTTGAATAAAGGTTTATCCTTTATTCCTGCCCAGGTTAGTAATATAAGTGAAGTTCTTACTGACCTGCGGCTGTTTGTACGTAAAATTAATTTGAGATGTATGTTTGATAATAAATTACAATATGGTGCTTGTAATCAAGAATGTATAAAGGGCTTTAGAAGGAAAAGTATCTTTACACCTACATTAACACCTGTTACAGAATGCTTTATTAAAGCCTGTGAAATGGATTTCTATAGCTATTTTAACACTACAAAGAAAACTAATTTGTATGTTAATCTCTCTCACACTGAATGGGAATCTCTTTATTGTTTACAGCAGGACAAAGAAATATCTATTAGACCTGCAGATAAAGGGGGTGGGGTGGTAATTTTAGATCAAGCTACTTATAACACATCTATGCTTACTATGTTGAAAGAGACAGACACATATAAAGAGATCTGTGCCAGTGATCTTACTAAAATTATTTTTTCTGTACATCAGGAACTTTATGACTTCTTGATGTGCAGGCAGTTAGATCAGGATTTATATCAATATCTTTTGATAGAGCAACCAAAGATTCCCTACATTAAAGGATTACCGAAGATACATAAAGGGGTAATCCCACCACCTTTAAGACCTATAGTAGTAGGGGAAGGGTGGGTCACTGAGACAATGTCTGTCTTCGTTGAGAGGAAACTTAGACCTATCATAAATAAGATTGATTCGATTCTGAGAGACACTTATCAATTATTAGAAGTCTTAGATAATCTTGAAGATGGTGTCTCTGGTGAAACCATTCTCATTACTATGGACATGAAGAACCTTTTTACATCGATTCCCAATGGGTATGGTTCTGAAGCCATTCGTTACATTTTACAAAATTATGATTGCTATAGTAATGATGAGAAAATTTTATTAAATGCCATTTTAGACCTGGTATTAAATAACAATGTTTTTAGATATGACAAGAAATTATATTTGCAACAATGGGGGGTGGCCATGGGCACCCCCTGTGCAAACAGCTATGCGAATCTTGTCGTCTATTATTGGGAATGCATACATTTATTTAAACATATTTATTTCAAGAAGGTATTTCTATACAAAAGATTTGTAGACGACATACTAATCCTTTGGAATGGAACTCTACATGAGTTCCTAAGTATGGTAGAGGACTTAGAAAGTACAACATCTTTTTTCAGGTTTACATTTGAACATTCTTTAAATAAAATAGACTTTTTAGATGTAACTATCACCAAGGACGAGTATGGGAAATTGGGTCACACCATCTACAGGAAATCGTGTTGGAAAAATACCCTTTTGGAATTTACGAGTATGCACCCTAGACATATATTCTTGAACATTGTTAAAAGTCAACATTTAAGAGTCAATAAACTGTGTAAGAAACAAGAAGACAGAATTGAACAAATAGATAAGTTAAATGATATGTTCATAGAAAGGAATTATAATGAACAATTAATACAACAAGCTAAATTATCAGCAGTAACTACACCCACCCCCTTTATATTTGGAAAGACAGACTATAAAACTGATACTTTACCTAAGTTGTCTAAAGGGTTTATACCTTTTTTAACCAGATATACGAGTGATAATAAGAATATCACCAATATTATCCGTAAAAACTGGGGAATATTACTTACTAATAGTGAAATAAAGAACTTGATAGGATTAAAACCTAGTTTTGTATACACCAATAGTAAGAATCTCAAGAGATTATTATGCATTGAGAAATCTGAATGTGAGATGAATATGGTTACATTTAAGCTACAGAAGAATCTAGAAGGGGAATCATCTCATAGGCCAAAAACAGGAACTTTTCCATGTAATCGATGTAACATGTGTATATATATTTCAAAAGATATAGGTTTCACACACCCTGAACTTGATATTAAATTTGAACCCAGATTTAGATCAACATGTATTAGCTCTAATTTGATCTATTTAGCTAATTGCCTGAACTGTGATGCATTCTACATTGGGATGACCACGAGGTCCTTGAAGGAGCGTATTTATAATCATATTCATGATATCAAAAAGAAAGATCCAAAAAGTGCATTAAGCAAACATATTTTAAATAATATGGAACACAGCTTTAGCTTTAGGACACTACAGTTGGTACATCCTAATGGTAGGGAAGGTGACATTTTTAATGATCTTGAAAGTATAGAGCTTCAATGGATCTTAAAATTTAAAGCGCACCACACTCCAGGCCTTAACCAGTATGTGAGCCTTAGATCAGTTTTGAAGAAAAGAAGTCTGAAATAATAAAACTTTCTTCTTTTATACTATTGACTTTTTGGGAAACTCTCAAGTGAGAACATCTGGGTGGAACCCTCATACCTTGTTTAAATAATGGTCATTTCTTTCAGGGATCCTTTTTCATTAAGTCCACTGTTAGAATGACACACTAAATTCTTGGCTATAAAGTTATCATTATTTTGAACGTCTTATTAACTATAAGATGATGCTTATATAATATGATATGAACTTATATGTGTTTTTAAGTTTCATCAAGAGGATTTTTGCTGTTAGTTTTTATATATTTTTATATATGTATATATATGTTTTTTGTATATATTTTTATATATATATTGCATATATATTCTTTATATATTTTTCATATATTGCACATTTTTACGTTTTAGGTATCTAACAAGACATATTATGTTTAGATCCTTGCATTCATGCACTTTATAAATATGCTGTTATTAATATCTAGGATATTAAATGGTCATAGGTATGAGATACTGATCATTTGGGGTTATTTGAATATAACTTATCAAATAAATTTATATTAGATTTGTAGTCATGGCAACATATCATATTAAGTAATGGCTAATTTGATGAATGTTTAGTACATAATGATAACTTAAAAAAGTCTTTATATATTACAGACTTTCTAGACTAATTAGTCTGATACAATTATATATATATTTATTAACATCAATAATGCATATACATATAAATTATTAAGCATATATATATCAATAATATGTAAATATTTAATTTTTATATATAATACTTTATCACTTTGTTTTTTATTTTATATTATGTTTTTATTTATTATTATGTTTTTTGTTATATATTTTCAGCTAGGTACCTATAATAAATAAATAAATAATACATTTGGTTCATATTTTCATATATTCACTTTCATATATAGCACCTTATTAAGATGAAAGGCGATTATGATTATAAAAAATTTTTTACATCTAGGATTTATATGTACAGTAATGTTTAATAAGTTACTTCTAGACAGTTTAACATCGAATGAGCACGTATGTTTTGGTTCTTTGGACTGGACTGCTTTTACGGAAACAAACGCTTCTTTTAAGGGCTGCATTTGGTTGACGTTTTATAGCATTTTGCTATTAACGTCAAAATAATGAATAGTACTTTGAATGTGGTTCCGTTTTACTGTTTTAATATAACATGCAAACGGATGTGGGTAGTGGACAGATCTTTTGGTTTTATAATGCCAGTATATATAAATTGTCATTACCTGTAGCTATTGGTTTATTTGATTTTATGTATCTATTTTATCTAACTATATAATGGTGTTAGATTTTTCTGATGTCTTTTAATGTTTGACGTGTCTCATATCTAAGGTATACATACTTTGACTTATTTTAAGCCAAATTATGAGTCTGAGCAATGTGGGATACTAATGTTTTATTGCGTTTTTCTATGATGAAATTTTCATAGTTTATGACAGTTTAAAATGATGTTGCTGTTTTACAATAACAGGAAATACAATTCTCGGCTACTGTTGAATGCTAAGCACCATTTAAAATGTTTAATTGTTTAATTGTATATCTTGCCCAATCAATTTGGGATGCTGATTAGGATCCTAATTACTTAATAATGGTTTGGAAGTACTATATAAGAGCTTTTGCATTTTACATAATTTAGATCTGAAGAAGCGTACAGTGTGTACGAGAAAGCGCTCATCTTTCCTGTCCTTTTTGGTTACAATAAAGAAGTGTTTTGTCTGCTATACCATCGTGGAGTTCCTCATTCCTGTTTTTTCTACTATATATTTTTGCATTTGGAGGTGAGGACCTTGGAGGTTTTATTGCTGGGATTGTGTTACGTATCCTTTCTGGGTAGCAGAAGAGAGAGAAACCTGGTCAGAGTATGCATAATCCACCTCTTGTCTTGGTCTTTTATCAGGAGGGGGGTAATTAAATCTTCAGCCATCTTAAGCATCGGTTTCTTAGGCATGGGGCCTTGACCTGTTGACTGATTAACAGTTTTCTTAGGTTTTAAAGCAGTTTTAAGTTTAGCATAAGATTTAATGGTGAGTGTAGTCGGTCTGAAGACACCTTGTGTAACCGAAGGTGTTTCCTCTCCACCGGTGTCTAAATCTGCTCTGGTGTCGGTAGGTAGCTGCGGCCTAGTAGACTCCGCGTGGGAGTCTGCAGCTGTCTGGGATTCCAGCTCTGCAGTCGTCAAGGGCTGCGTAGGCGCCTCACTGAAAACCGGAGAACCGGCGACAGCCCCAGCTGAGGCCTGGCTTATTCCTAGGCTGCCTGTCCTTATCCTTGCGTTTAAGAATTGCGGTCATCGGCTGCTCCGACGGCATGATATAATTTAATTTCCTACCAAAATAATGCCATGCGAAATCAAAACGGCATTTGATAGTGCGTTTATTAAACCTAGCGCAAAACCGACAACCTGTGACGTCGTGGTCTGGGCCTAGGCAAGGAATACAATAGGAATGGAAGTCCTTATGAGGTATTTGCTTCCCACAAGAAATGCAATAGTTAACTTTTTCTGACATCGAACTGAGGCAAGAAAATGTTCAACGGGGTACTTAGCTTTATTGAAGACTTCAGACTGAAATTCAAATCGAAAATTTCAGGTGTCGGCCGACTGGCACTTGCGAACTGCTTCTGCTTCGGGCACCACTCGGCAAGAAAGACTGAAAATGGTGTCGGATGCCTCTAATATACCCCTGAAGCACTGACGTCAGGGAGGAAGCGACAGCAACCGATGCCGGACCAAGACTTTGGAATTTGGGCCGACTGCGGGACCGCCTGACGGCAGGATAACCCAAGTGTGATGACTGCAGCAGGGTAACACGATGAACATCTAAAGAATTTTCCTCATGACCGTTGAAAGGGAATGTGAAGATAAGCATCCTTCAAATTCAGGAAACCAGTAGAAAGCCTGGTGCAGTGTGCAGAGAAGAGTATGAGAGTATGCTTGCAAAGCATTTTAGAGGAAGGAAGTTTCAGAAAGTTTCCAAGCTCCTTTTTCTGGGTAACGGAAGAGTCAGGAACAAAATCTCTTTCTAGATTTTGAGAGGGTACAGGTTCTATGGCACCTTGCAAAAAGGTAGGAGATTACATAGTTGAAATGGGGGGATACCTCAAAGATATTTCTTCCTTTACAATACATCTTGTAACCTTGTTGAATGATGGAAAGGCTCCACTTGTCTGAAGTGATGAATTCTCAAGGTGGAAGGGGCAAGTCAGTCTTCTGACAAGGGGAAGAATAAGAGGGAAGGAGGGGAATAAGACAGCAGACTTGTGGAAATTGAGGTTTTCCAGCCCCGGATGTTTTTGTAAGCGTGTCCCGAAATATTTTACTTGGCAGCTTTCTGCTCTTCTGGACAATTTCTTGATCCTTATGAGGAGAGAGTGGGCTTACCCAGGTAATACTTCAGTACATAAGAATCAGGAGAGAAAGAACTGCTTAAAACTTGCATAGGCTTGAAAAGTTTTGCAGCTGCTGTTCCAAAAGAGGAAATCCCTGTGCAGAGGGGAATCCAAGTCTATCTTCACGGACAGACTGTGAATGAAGACAAGCAAATCTCCAGAAAACTGATCCAACAGCAGCTGCACTGGAAAAAAAAAAGTCTCCACTGCACAACTCCATTTTATGGTATGCCTTGCCACCCAAGTAGCCTAGCGAAGTTTCAAAACTTTCTTAAGTCTTGATTCACCCAATGCAGACACGTACTTAGTAATGTGTGTTTGAATTTATGGCCCTGAATGCCAGAGCAGCATGCGTGTAATTCTCCATAATTATCTATCCACAGCTCTATAGTCTCTGAAGGTAAAACGTTGGTAGCAGGCAAAAGTTCAGACACAGAAAGAAAACAAAATAAAGATTTGAAAGTATTTTTTAAATGGAGATTTAAAAATTCCCCGGCACTTAAAACCCATCAGGCTTCTTAGTGGCTGGGAAATGAGAAGAGGCAGAAGTGGGTGTAAATGCATATATGAAAGCCTCCAACATTAGAACCAGGAGCTCCTACCACCCCCCAAGATACATTAGCTCTTCTGCACATCAGAGACTTTAAATTCTCATTCAAAATGCTGCAACAGTTTTGCAATGGTTTACCAAAAGGAAATTTCAACAGGAGATTCAGGGGATAAGGTGTCATTAGAAGCATCTGGCTTGGACTGTGAATCTGAGATGCATAAGAAATAGCACATGTTGATCTGAATAGGATTCCTCTTCCTCAAAAGACTCATGAGAAGGGATGGGAAGCCGAAAGACAGCTTCAGAGATAAAATGGCCTTGTATGCTCTAAGACTTCCATCCATTCCTTTTCTAGAGGAATATAAGCATTCTTGGTCTTGTTTTTCTTAAGAGTGATGTCCACTTTCACAAAAGCAAGGTGGTTCAGAACCCTGGTGGACCTCAATTATGATTCTGGGCACCTCCTCCTTGACTAGGATTGGAGATGTGCCCTGCGGTACATCTGAAATTATCACCATTAGATCCCCCTTTGCAACTATGCGAGTGTGAACAGTCTCATGAGAGGTGTGCGAGTCAGATGCCATATTGGCCTCCAGCAGGTCATGTAAGCGGGTGCCTGACAATCTGAGGTAGCATGGGTTCCTGCAACACCTCACTGAGCATGTTCGAATCACACTGGGCAGACAATGGTTTAGGCCAGGCCTAGGCATTCTGAATTTCTATTTAGGTGTGAGCTAGACATCCGATGTAGAGGGTTCTGCCATTCTGCAATGTGTGAGGCACTTCAGATGCTGTGTTTCTAAGTTGGCATTTCAGGAAGAGACACACATTTAGGCTTTTTGATAGAAATGATTTAACAAATCTGATCGTCTTTCAGCTGAACACTATAAAAACTAAGAAAGCACTGGAAGCCCTTAAGGAATATGCCTACAACAATCACATTCCCCTCTCTTAGCTCTACAAAGATCAAAGTAAAATGAAGCTTCTCCAAAAGAAGATGTGAAAACATGAAGGCAGAGGTAACTGCCAACACTCAGACTGATGCGTGCAAGGCCTATGTTCAGACCGATGGCAAGACAGTCTGGGGATCTTATGCTCACATGTCCAAGGCCTTAGGTCATGTGTCTGACATATGAACATATGGAATGTTTTGGCACACAGACAGACGGGTTACATCAGTAAGAACATTTCAGTATTTGAATACTGCAACAGAGATCCAAGGAAGGACATTTGTAGATGCTCAAAACATACAATGCAATGAACAAGTATTTGCCCCCTTCCTGATTTATTTTTTTGCATGTTTGTCACACTTAAATGTTTCAAATCACACAAATGTAAATATTAGACAAAGATAAACTAAAGTAAACACAAAATGCAGTTTTTAACTGATGATTTTAAGGGGGGAAAAAAGTACAGTTGTGTACACTTACCATAAATGTAGATGGAATGTATTCACTGTTGCAGTCATCACACTTGGGTTATCTGCCTGCAGGTAGCCCTCGGCCCGAATACCAGTCTTGGGATGTGTCTCGGATGCTGTCGCCTCTTCCATGATGTCAGGGGTATAAAATATGCAGCAGATGCCATTGCATCAGTTTTTCTTGCCACAGATGTCAGGAGCCTCCAAAATAGGAAGCAATTATATGCTGTGGAACACCTCCAGTAAAAATTAAATACCATAGCCATAAGATATGGCCAAAAAGAGGATAGGTAGAAAGTCTAGAAAAAAGTGAGGGGGCTGGAGGGAGGGTAACCAGGATTGCAACAGTAAGTACACTATGACATCTACATTTATGGAAAGAGTACACAACTGCACCATGTTCTTTGTGTTTCACTGTTGCAGTCATCACACTTGGATTGATTCCCAAAGCGGAGTACGGGTGGAGGCAGTCAAGAAGCATTAGGGCTGACTAGCAGGCCTTTTAAGATTGCTGTGGCAAATACAGCTCTGGACTTAGAAAGGACAGGTAAGTGGTAATGCTTGGTGAAGGTGTGTACATAACGCCAGGTTGCAGCTTCCAGGATGTCCCTGGCAGGGACTCCCCTAAGAAATGCTGCAGAAGTTGAGGTAGCCCTAGTGGAATGAGTTCTGATCCCCTGTGGGGTAGGTTTTTTCATGGCATTTGTAACAGAAATGGATGCAGTGTGCTATCCCTTTGGAAATGGTTTGCTTTGAAATGGCCTTGTCCACTGCCCCTGAAGCAAAGCTGATTAGCAGCTGGTCAGATTTTCTGAAAGGCTTAGTCCTGTCAAGGTAGAACCTGAGCTGTCTGGACACATCCAAAGAATGCAGGATCCTCTTCCCTTTATTCTGAAGATAAGGGAAAAAGGTTGGTAAATGGATGGACCGGTTTAGGACCACACTGGATACCACCTTGGGCATAAATGATGGGTTAATCCTGATTGAGACCCTGTCAGCCTGGAAAATAAAGAAAGGTTCTACAGCCATTAGTGCCTGTAGCTCAGACACTTCTTGGTGAATTGATGGCTAGAAGTAAGGCTGTTTTCCAAGAGGAATTTTTACTCTGTTGTAGCAGCAGGTTCAAAAGGGGGAAGCAGGAGCTTCTCTAGTAAAAATAAAAGGTCCCAGGCAGGGGTGAGAGCTCTCCTTGGGTTTTTTAAATTGTTAGCACCTCTCAGGAACTGTTTGATCAGAGGGTGAGACAAGAGAGGTGGCTCCGTATTTTAATGAGCTGAGATGGCTGACGCATGAATCTAAATCGATGAGAAGGAAAGGCCTTTGTGGAGCAGGCTCTGCTAGGTAATCTAGAATTAGAGGCAAGGAGGCACGACTGTGCCCTTTCCTAGAGACTGGCTCCAAGAGCATATTTTTCCACTTTTATGAAAAGTATTTCCTAGTAGTAGGCCTTCTGGTCTCAAAGAGGACATCCAGCAACTGTTTGTTGAGGGTTGCTGGTGATGTGTTCAGGGAAGAAGCCAGGCTGCAAGTTTCAGTGTTTGCAGCTGAGGATGCAAAATCTGCCCCTCCTGCTAGGAGTGGGTACCAGTGCTGGTGTGGCCAGTCTGGTGCAATAAGGATTGTCCTTGGTCTGTCCTGCCTGATCTTGAGTAGTACTTTTGAGAGGAGGGGCGGAGGGAGAAAGGCATAAATTAAGAGGTTTTCCCATGTAAAGGATAGGGCATCCACTCGCCATGCTTGGCTGTGGGGATTTCTGGGGCAAAGTTTGCTCAATTGATGTTTTTTTTTTGGGGGGGGGGGTCCACCTCTGGTGTCCCCCACCTGTTGATAGGAAATTTGAATGAATTGGGTTCCAGTTTCCACTCGTGTGGGTCCAGTAACTTTCTGCTCAAGTCGTCTGCCAGTGTATTTTGTTTGCCTGGCAGGAACTGAGCTTGCAGGTGCACTTGGTTGCACAAGGTTGTGTTCTACAGAGCCATGGCCAACCTGCAGAGTGGGTACGAATGAGTTCCCCCCCTGCTTGTTTATGTACCACATAACTGTGGTGTTGTCTGTCTTTATCAAGAGTTGTCCTGGAAGGAAAAGGTAGTTAAGGCTGTCAGAGCATTCTGTACAGCTAACATTTCTTTTTGAATGATATGCAGGTGAATATACCCTGGGCTCCACTTGCCTTGAAAGCATTTGCCGGCCATGCGAGCCCCCCATGCATAGTGTGATGTGCCTGTTGACAGGGTTTGGGAGGCGAGGGGTTGAGTGAAAGGAAGTCCCTTGTTGTGGTTGCAAGCCTCTACCCACCAAAGGAAAGTACAGTTGTGTACACTTACCATAAATGTAGATGTTAGAGTGTCTTCACTGTTGCAGTCATCACTGTAGGGTTCTTCCTGCCGGCAGGCAGCCCTCGGTCGGCCAGAATCCCAAAGTCTGGGTCCGGCGTCGGCTGTGTACTCATCCTCCCTGACGTCAGTGCGCCAGGGGTACAAAGCTCCCAGCCGACGCCATGTTCTCCAGTTTTTCTTGCCCCAGATGTCAGGTGCCCAAAAGTAAAAGGCTAAAAGTAAAACAAAAATGTAACATATAACAAACCCCATACCCTGTAGCAAATACACCTCAGAAGGGTGAAGCAGGGAACCACACCAATAAAAGTATAAGAGGGGACAGGAGGGTGGGTAACTCAGACTGCAACAGTGAAGACACTAACATCTACATTTATGGTAAGTGTACACAACTGTACTATGTTCATAGTGTTTCACTGTTGCAGTCATCACTGTAGGGTTGAATCCCAAAACTGAGATAAAGGGTGTTTGGTTATAGAATAGGAGAGGCGGCTAGAAGGCCTTGCAAAACTGCAGAAGCAAAGCCTGCCCTAGATTTAGAATAAAGAGGGAGATTATAGTGCTTAGAGAAAGTATGCACTGAACTCCAAGTTGCAGCTTCCAAAATATCTTTTGTAGGGACTCCCCTGAGAAAGGCAGCTGAAGTAGCAGCAGCTCTGGTAGAATGAGTCCTAATTTTTCCAGGGATTTGATTTCCATGATGAGAGTAACAAAATCTGATTCCATGAGCAATCCATTTAGAAATGGTCTGTTTGCAAACAGTTCTGTTTTCCTGATATCCTTGTTTCTGTCCAGCTAAAAGTGAAGCTGCCTGTGTACATCCAAAGAATGCAAGATCCTCTCCCCCTTATTTTGTGGATTAGGGAAAAAAGTTGGTAGGTGAATAGTTTGGTTTAAAGCCACTTTAGAAACCACTTTAGGCATGAAAGTAGGGTTAGTCCTCAAAGAAACCCTATCTTGATGAAAAATAATGTAAGGTTCCACAGCCATGAGCGCCTGTAACTCAGACTCTCCTGGCTGAAGTTTAACAGTCTTCCATGATAAATACTTTATATCGGATGTGGCAGCTGGCTCAAAAGGTGGCAGAGTAAGCTTTTCCAGTACATAATTGAGGTCCCAAGCAGGAAAGGGTGGAGTCCTAGGGGGCCTTAAATTCTTTGCTCCTCTGAGATATTGTTTCAGAAGTGGATGTGAAAAAATTGGAGGATCTGTATTATAAATGTGGAGAGATAGCTGAGGCATGTATTTTTATGGAAGAAAAAGATAAACCCTTATGCAACATATCTGTTAGGTAATGTAAAATCAATGGAATATTTGGAATGCGAGGATCAGATTCCTGAGCCTGCATCCAGGTGCAAAATCTCTTCCATTTACCTGCATAAGATTTCCTAGTGCTAGGCCTTCTGGCTTCTAAGATGACATCCATAACCTGTTTAGTAAGGGTAGGATTAATTATAGACCCTGAATAAGCCAGGCTGCGAGTTTTGATACGAGTGCAGGACCTGGCCCTGATGTTTAGACAAAAGATTTGGAATCTGAGGTAGAATCCAAAGAGGTTCCTGGGATAGATTTATCAGTGTTGAGTACCAAAATTATCGAGGCCAATTCGGGGCTAGTAAGATAATCTTTGGTTTGTCATGTTTTATTTTTAACACCACCCTTGGTAGAAGAGGCAGTGGTGGGAAGGCATACCCAGAGAGGTTCCTCCAACTGAATGAGAGAGCATCCACTTTCCATGCTAGCCTGTGATATGTCCTTGTGCAAAAAGTCTAACTGGTAGTTCTGGGGAGATGCAAATAGATCCATGTCCGGGCAACCCCAGGCTTCTGTAATCATCTTGAATATTTGGGTGTCTAGCATCCACTCGTGTGGGTCTGACAGATTCCTGCTCAGGCTGTCTGCCAGAGTGTTTTGTTTCCCTGGCAGGAATTGAGCTTGTAGATCCACTTTGCAAGCTAGTGCTGTGTTCCATAGAGTCATGGCTAGTCTGCAAAGGGGGTAGGAGTGTGAACCCCCTTATGTACCACAACTGTGGTGCTGTCTGTCCGTATCAGTAGCTGCCTTGGCTGTAAAATATCCCTGAAAGCCAAGAGGGCATTCTGTACAGCTAACATCTCTTTTAAATTGATATGTAGATGCTTCTGATCCTCTGTCCAAAAACCTTGCAGGCCTTTCCCCTGCAAGTGGGCTCCCCATGCATAATCAGAGGCGTCCGTGGTTATCACTTGGTTGGCTGGAGGTAGACTGAAGGCTTTCCCTTTGTTTTGAAGACATGCCGTGGCCCACCAATGAAATTCCTTTTGCAGGCAAGGCAAGACAGCAATCACTGCTTCCAGACTGACAATGCTGGGACCATACGCTTTTTAGTTACCATCGTATCTTCCTCATATGCAGTCTTGCATATGGTACGAGTAGGATGCAGGAAGCCATGTAACCCAAAGCCTGCAGGAATTTCCTTGCAGTTAGCTGAGACATTAACACCAGGCTTTTGAAAGTTGAAGCCAGCTGTAGTTTTTCTGGTGTCAGGAATGCCATCTGGGTTGTAGTGCTTAAAAGAGCACCCGGGAAAGTTATCTGTTGAGTAGGTGCCAAATTTGACTTTTACGTTCACAGTGAATCCCAGAGCACTTGAGTAGATTCTGAACAAATTCCAGGTGCTGGATTAAGATGTCCTTGCTGTCTGCTTGAATAAGGCAGTCGTCCAGATAAGGGTAAATTTGAATTCCATTGAGTTTGCAGTAAGATACTACTGGTGCCAGGCACTTGGTAAAGACCCTGGGCGCAGTAGACAAGCCAAAGGGCAGCGCAGAGAATTGGTAATGTTACGAGCCTGCCCTGAACCTGACGTATCTTCTGCACTCCTGTCCGATAGGAATGTGTAGGTAAGCCTCCTTTAAGTCCAATGTCACCATACATGCATTTTTGCTCAACACTGGCAGGAGCTGCTGCAGAGTAAGCATCTTGAACTTTGGTATCTCCAGGAAAGTATTTAAGACTGACAGATCCAGGATGGGTCTCCCAAGTATTTTGCTTTCTGGGAACTAGAAAGTCATGAATAAAAGCCTTGTCCCGTCTCTGAATTTGGAACCAGTTCTATGGGCCTCATAGCCATGAGGGACCTCACCTGTTTTAATGCCTCCGCCCATTGAGTTTTTGGTAGGTCTGGCCATCCGTTTGGTTTTGGTAAGGTGTGAAAGTGGAATTTGTAACCTCTTAAAACTACATCCAGAACCCACTTGTCTTGGGTTATGCAAGTCCAATTTCGGTGAAAAAGAGAAAGTTTTCCTCCCAGAGGAGCTTCCAGGAGAGAGGTTCCTGGAGCCATGCAGGGGAGTCATTGAGCCTGTTTCCTATAAGGTTGAGACCCATCTTCTCCACCCCTGGGGGTGGAAGCACTCCATTGTCTAGGTCTATACAAGGTCTGTGCTTGGGCCCTCCCCCTCTGGGGTGCCTATATCTACCCCTCTGAGGCCTGTCCGAGCTGGGAAAGGACCAATTCTTAGCTGGCCAATTTCTGCTACATCTAGGAGGCTGAACTTGTAAGAAATCCTTAACCGTTTGCATGGATTTTGCCTTATCCTCCATTTTCTTTATAAACCTCTTCAGCCTTCGACCCAAACAAAACATTATGTTGAACAGGAGCATCCAGTAATTTTGCTTTTACTTGATCAGGCAAATTTTGTTCCTTTAACCAAGCATGCCTTCTAATGACCGTGCAAGTGGCTGCCGCCCTGCAAGAGGCCTCCAAAGCATCAAAACCACAGTGTAAGGTACGTTTCCCCACCTGCTCAGTAGCATGCATCAAATATTGTAATTCCTTGGTCTGCACATGCAGAAATGGTACACATTTTTTGTTTCATAACAGACAAAAGGTATTGCTGATATTTCAACATATGAAATTGACAATTCAAAGCCCTAATAGATAAAGTATCAGAAGTGTACATTTTTTTGCCCCATCTCTCCAAAGCTCTAGAATCCTTATCTGACGGAATAGGGTTCTTAGCAGTGGCAGCCTTAACACCCTTAGGACCCTGAGAAATGGTTTCTGGGTCAGCAGTAGGATTTTTAAATAGAAACTGGTGAGAGTCAGGGACTCTAATATCTATCAGGCTTAGCAGGGGCCGGAGTCCGGGGTTAAATTAGACTCAGTAAAGACATCATCCACAATATCCAAATTAGGAGGAATAGTCAGGGGTCTGTGTTGGGGAAGAAGGAAATCCCTAAGCCTTCTCTTAGGTTCAGAGTACTCCTGTCCTTCCCAGTGAATGTTCCCTCATGTCATGTAAAGTTTCCCCAAAAGAGTAATCTTCAGGAGGAGAAGCTGAAGGAATGGATTCCTCAGCATCAGAATCCTCATAAGGTGGGAAAGTATAATCCTGTTCAGAGGAAGACACTGAAGAGATAGATAGCTGATCAGAGGATTCATAATCCAATTCTTGTCTTGGCCTTTTGTCTGGAGGGGGATGGGAACCCCTAATCATAGTTAGCAAGTCCTCCGCCATTTTAAGCATTTGTTTTTGAGATTTAGGTCCCAGATCAGAGGAGGCCTGGGCTTGAGTCTTAGTTTTAGAAGGAGTCTTTGTCATTACCTGAAGCTGCGCAGGCCTGAAAACCCCATCGGAAGCCGGTACCTGCACAGCAGTTCAGGACCCATCCGAGGGAGCATTATCCGAAGGTCCTGCATCTGGAATATTCGAAGGCCTAGTTGGCTCCTCGTGGGAGTCTGTATCGGCAAGCGGTTCTGTAATGGCAGACAGGGGCTGCAAAAGCTCCTCACTGACTACGACCGAACCAGCAGCTGGCTCTAATTGTAAACTGTCGTCTGATTTGGACCACGGAGGCCTATATTTATCCTTGCGCCTTTTATGAACTCCGGTAGTCGGAAGCGTGTCCGACATCGCCTCCCAAAGTAATGAAAGGCAAAATCGTATCTCCGTTTAATAGTACGTTGATTAAATCTAGCACAAAACAGACAACTAGCTACGTCGTAGTCAGGGCCCAGGCAAGGAATACAGTAAGAATGAAAATCCTTATGAGGTATTTGCTTCCCACATGAAATACAATTATTAATTTTTTCTGACATCGGAGTGGAGCAAGAAAAAAGTTTCCCCAACGGGGTACTTAGCTTTGAAAAGAAGAATGTCTTCGGTATGAAGGACCAAAAATAACAGGAGTCAGCCGACCGGCACTTGCGAACTGCTTCCACCACGCAGCAAGAAAGACTGGAGAACATGGCGTCGGCTGGGAGCTTTGTACCCCTGGCGCACTGACGTCAGGGAGGATGAGTACACAGCCGACGCCGGACCCAGACTTTGGGATTCTGGCCGACCGAGGGCTGCCTGCTGGCAGGAAGAACCCTACAGTGATGACTGCAACAGTGAAACATGATTAACATCTCTGCCCTTAGACGAGGCATGATAGGAATCAGTGTTTACAAGTCCTGAGAGTGTTGTCACCATTTTTAAGTACCATGGAAGTTTCCTCATATACAAGTTTCCTCATATGCAGTTTTGCATATGGAATTAGTAGAACGCATGAGGCCATATGAATTTCCTGTTTGCACTTATTTTTAAAATCTTTTTTTCTTAAAACTTGCATTTTATCTGTCTTTGGCCTAGCACAGAAGTGTGGGGTCATTTACTGCACTGTTATAACTTGATACTTGTGAACCTCTGCTATCTTTACAAAAAAGAAAAAAATTTTACTTTTTCCCACTTTTGAGATTTAAAAAAGTTCAGTCGCAGGCCTGCGGTTCTGAACGGTTTGTAAGTTTCTTGGAGGCCATTTTTTGCTTGGGCTAAAGGGAAGTCTCTCTTGATCAGTGGCAGTGAAACATTGAGCAGCCTGCCTGCCCCTGTGGGAGTGGTTACTGCCTTGAAACTGTAGTTTTATTGGCCATTATGGGTCAATTCCAAACTCCTTGAGCTTCCTCTCTTAAAACCCTCTTTTGCACGTTTTTGTGCATAGCGCAATAATGGGCAGCGCCGCCTAATTGGGTTTAGTCTGCTCTTCACTTTTTCCCTTAGAACTGCTCTATCTCTCAAATTAAACACCATATTCTCATCCTAAGGCCCTTCACTGGTCCAAATAAGTAATCTTACAAGTTAGCACTATTAAACCATAAGCACTACTTACTCTTATACTCTCTACGATTACCTTGTCCCCTATTGGACCGTCTTAATTCAGTTCCCTATATTACTCTAGCATGTCCAAAGGTCAGTCAATGGTCTCCTCTCCAGCCCAGCTGGTGAATCTGGGAATTTTGAGGCAATGTTAAGGTTCAAATATATGTGAGAGATGCAACCATATAGCCAAACTGGAGGCTGAGCTCTCTCATCTCAAAACTGGTATAACCAGTCAGGAGGAGAAGGTAACCTCACACAACACAATTCCAGTATCACATAGTCCCACCACATCAGCGAACCAAACACAAATACCCTAAAACATACTCAGAGGCTCTTAATAAAAACCTACCTAAGCAACAGAGACCTCCAAAGCAGACATCCAAGCAAACGCCACCCTAAAACAAAACACGCACAACACAGCCCACAAAGTCAGTGTGCCAAGCAGCCACAGCCCTTAACGCTGAATAACGCACCCGATACTCTTTTAATAGGTGACTATTGTCAGACACACTGACGTCCCACTCACCAGGCTGAACAAGAAGGTCACAGTGAGCTGCCTGTCAGGTGCTAGGATCCGCCACATAACACAAGCAGTCAGGTCACTCCAAAGCAAATACAAATATGACTCTGTCATTGTACATGCTGGTGTGAATGACCTGAGACGTACCTCCCTGGACTACATGAAAAGAGACAGAGGAGCTCTCTGATCATGTAGCCCAGGCAGGTATGACCCCTGACCTTGAGCAGCATCTTACCCTCACCTAGAATGATGCCACAGTACAAAGACAAAATGCTCGATTTTAACAACTGGCTAAAATTTTGGTGTCATTCAAAGGGGATCCAGTGTCTATCAGCCTGGGATGACATGCTCGACAAGCCACGTTGCTTCGCTAGGGATGGCTTGCACCTGTCACTACTGGGCTTTCGGATGCTGGCAAAGGCTCTGGCCACCCCCATAGTGCCTTTTTTAGGCAAGGCTCAAAAGTCAAACCCACCTCCATAGACAGCACAAGGTACAAGAAACTAAGGGTAATGCTGCTAAACGCCAGAAGTCTTAACCTCAAGATGCACGCACTCAAAGCTCTCCTCAGTATGGAGAACATAGATATCTGTGCAGTGACAGAAACCTGGTTCAAGGCTCCAGAGAGCACCCCAGCACTACCAGGTTATACCTCATATATTGCTTTTCGGCCCCAAAACCCAGACCGAACCACAAAAGGAGGGGGAGTTTCCATATTTATCAAAGATATCCACACCTCCAGGTTAGTGGCATTGCATGAAGTATCGGAGACCATCCATGTGCAACCAACAGTGGGCAAAACTGCTTTTCAGTTTATAGCATCCTACAGACCACCCTCTCAAAGTCAGGAATCCCACTCGGCTTTCCTGAAAACATTGGAGAACATGAAGATCTCTCTGAACACCATTATATTTGGTGACTTCAACTACCCAAACAGACTGGGAGCACTACTCTAGCCCCAGCACCTTAACCCAAAGGTTCCTGGAAATTATAAACTCAAATGCTATGGAACAACTAGTCACCACTCCCACAAGAGAGGATAACATACCAGACCTGATCATTATCAACATGGGGACTCTATTGCTCCATACCAGAAGTATATCCTTCATTGGTAAGATCAGACCATAAATTAATTTCACTGGATATCCACATCCCGAGCCCAGAAAACCACAGTGAAAAACTTCTCAAAAGCGAACTTCTCACTTCTCAAAACCGAAGTGAAATCTTTCAAGGCCCCAGGGCCCATGGAAACTACGGCCCAAACTGCAGAATCCTATATAAACGCATTCTACGGACATCTCCAGGAATGCATGGATCAAGCTATCCCAAACAAAACCAAGACCCAATCATCCAAAGGCAGGCGTCCAGTCTGGTGGACCCCAGCCATAAATAGACTGTACAACAGAAGGAGGAAGATACTACATGATAGAGCAAAATCCCTAATAGGGAAGGCATCTCTGATCAGTACTAGCAAAAAATTACGATCCCTCAAAATCCTCCAAGGCCAGCTTTGAGAGAAAAATTGCACAGGACACTAAAGACAATCATAAGGCTTTTTTCAGTTATGTTAGGAACCTGGGATGCAACTCCCAGACTTGTTCTGAGTTGATTCTAAACGACAAAAAATACACTGAACCCACAGACATCGCCAATATCCTGGCAGACAGGTTCAGTGCAAACTTCTCCACCCCCTCCCCCCCAAAAGAGCAAGTGTCTATCCCGGCAGGGGGCTGCCTCCCAAACATCTCTGATGCTCAGGTGAAGGCTGCCCTCTCCAAAGCAAAAAACACTGCTTCCATGGGACCAGATGGCGTCCCGGGTTGCGTCCTACATGAACTCCAAGAAGAACTAATCCCTCAAATAAAACAGCTGTACAATCTCAGCCTCACTACACGATATGTGCCCACAGAATGGCATACAGCAACAGTGGTCCCACTCCACAAAGGTGGAGCCTCCATGGACCCTGGAAACTATCGCCTCATAAGCCTGACTAGCTTAGTCTGCAAGGCTATGGAGAGGATCATCATGGAGCTCATAAACAAAGACATCGGGGACCTACAGACACTAGATCCTACCCAATTCGGCTTCAAGGGCAGATCCTGCCTTTTGAACCTGGTTGACTTCTTTGAAACGGTCACCAAAGCCATAGATGAAGGGAAGATAGTCCACACAGCCTATCTAGACCTAGCAAAGGCATTTGACACAATACCTCACGCGGGCATCATAGATAAGCTATCCAGCTTAAATATAAACCCCTATGTCACAAGATGGGTCGCAAACTGGCTCAAAGACAGAACCCACAGAGTGAGAGTTGCTGAAGCCATGTCAGACTCTAAACCAGTCACAAGTGGTGTCCCACAAGGTTCTGTCCTGGGACCGCTCTTGTTCGGTATATACTTTTCCGAGGTACAGGCCAACGTGGGAGGACTATGGCTCACCAAGTTCGCAGATGACTGCAAACTGGGCTCCATAATAGACTCTCCAGCTGACACAAACATCCTTCAAAAAGGTCTCACAGAGATGGATAACTGGTGCCAGAGCCATGGTCTAAAGCTAAATGCCAAAAAGTGTATAGTCATACCCTTTGGCAAAAACAATGTGCCCACAAACTACCACATAGGCGGTAAACCATTAAGTACAGAGAAAGTAATTAGGGATCTGGGGACCCAAGTTGATAGCAATCTCTCCTTTGACAACCACATTGCCAAAGTGGTTAGAAAGACCTTCTACATAGCCCACCTCATCATGAAAGGATTCACATCTAGATCAAGAGAGGTAATCGTGCCCCTTTATTCATCCCTCATCAGGCCCATCATAGAATACAATGCCCCTTTTGGGATGTACCTTACCAGACACCTGCAGCAATTAGAAAGACCCCAAAAGTACCTCACCAAGAGGATCAAAGGACTCAAACAGATGCCATATGCTGCTCGGTTAAAAAAACTCCAGCTCTACTCAGTTGCATACCGCCTACTTCAAGGCGATCTATGCCTGACATATAAAGCTATGTCCAATCCAGAATTAAATGGACATGCTCCACCTCAGTAAATCTAAATCCCTTGGAGCCACACGCTTGAGGGACTTGAACCTCGGCACAGAAATAAATAGGACTTGCTGGAGAGACAGATTCATAACCCAGAGGCTCCCTTCGCTCTGGAATAGAATTCCAATTCATGTTAGGCAGAGCACCTCATTGAATCTCTTCAAGAAGAATCTTGATGAGTGGATGGGGGATCATAGGTTTGTTCCGGGGATTACTTCCGTGTCACTATTAGACAGAGGCACAGTAAACTAAACCGTAAAAAGGGCACAGTATACTCAAATCAAGGGATGGCGTAAGCCAAACAAAATCGGGCTAGGCTTATAATTGCCCCAGGGCAGATAGCCTAGTATGAACCTATGAACCTATGAGGCCATGAACCCTAGGCCTTGCAGTATTTTTCTTGCAGACAGCTGGGTCTAGGAGGCCATTAGCTTGAAGTAGTTTGTCAAATTAACCTGCTTTTCTCGAGTGAGGAATGCCATCTGGGAAGTTGTGTTCAAGCTTGCTCCCAGGAATACAATCTTTTGGCTGGGCACCAGATGTGATTTCTTTTCACTGATTGTGTACCCCAGAGAAGTTAGAAGTCTCTCTACAAATGCCAGGTGCTGAAGGAGTAATACCTATTTGCCTGAATCAGGCAATCGTTCAAGTATGGGTAAATTTGAATATTTCTATGCCTGCAGTATGCAATGGCAGGAGCCAAGCACTTTAATACCCTGGGCGCAGTAGATAAGCCAAAGGGAAGTGCAGACAGTCTGCCCTGAAACGTAGATATTTCCTGCAAGATTCCCTTCTGGGGATGTCCAGATAAGCTTCTTATAAGTCTAGGGTGACTAGCCAGGAGTCCTTGGCTAGCATAGGAAGTAGCTGTTGTAGTGTAAAGCCTTTGGAATTTTGGGGCCACCAGGGAGGTGTTTGAGAATGGACAGATCCAAGATAGGGCGCCATGAGCTCTTTCCTGGGCACCAGGAACAGCCTGGAATAGAAACCTTGCCCCCTGTGCTCTATTGGAACAGGTCGAATAACCCTGATACTAAGAAGAGAAAGTACTTGCTCTGCAGGAAGGTCTGGCACCCCGATTGGGGTTGGCAGTGAGTGGAAGTAGAATCTGTATCCCTGGGATACGATGCTTAGGGCCCACTGGTCCTGGGTAATGGACTTCCCATTTTTTTGCATGCAGGGGGAAGTTTTCCTCCTTGGGGTGCAAGTACTTGGGCATGGCTGGGAAGAATGCTAGACAAGTCATTGTGAACTTTTTCCATAAGGGGGTGGCTTACCACTCCCGGTTTTAAAGCTGGGAGCACTCCATTGTTTAGAGCTCTGCATACCCTGAGACTGTAGTCTTGGTGGTCTGTTGCCCCTGGGTTTGGGCTGAGAAGGCCTGGGAGGGACTGAAATGGACCAGTTTTTTGAAGACCAATGCCTACTGAATCTAGGTGGCTGTACCTGTAAGAAATCTGTAACCGTGTGCACAGATTTAGCTTTTTCATCCACCTTAAGAACTTCTGCTTTTGTGCCAAACCAGCGTTCCTGGTTTAATAGAACATCTAGCAATTTTGCTTCGACATGGTCTGGCAAGATTTGTTCCTTCAGCCAAGCATGCCTTCTCAGTACAGACCCAGGGACAGCAGCCCTGCAAGATGCTTCCAAGGCAACAAAACCACCCTACAAAGTAGGTTTACTAACTTGGTTTGCAGAATGCATCAACTCTTTGTTAATTTTTATTCTCTGCACAATCTGGAAGCAACAACATTTTCTGTTTAATCAGTTCCATGATGTGCTGCTGACACTTCAACACGTGAAACTGGCAATTTAAAGCCCTTATAGCAAGAGTTGCAGAGGTGTAATATAACCTTCTTACCCCATCTGTCTAAAGCTCTAGAATCCCTGTCCGAAGGGGTAGGGTTTTTGGCTGTAGTAGCCTTAATACCTTTAGGTCCCTAAAAAATGGTCTCTGGATCCAAAGTGGAATTCTTGGAGAGAAATTTGTGCGAGTCAGGTACTCTGTAGTAAAATGGCGTCGGCTGCATCTTTTATACCCCTGGCACATTGACGTCAGGGAAGAGGTGACAGCAACAGACACCGGACCTAGACTTTGGAATTCTGGCCGACTGAGGGTAGCCTGCCAGTAGGATAACCCAAGAGTAATGACTGCAACAGTGAAACATGATGAACATCTGGCGACTGGCTTAGAAGTGTTGTCTGCAGTTTTGGACCTCGGCGGCCTGTCTCTGTCTTTATCTTTGCGTTTTTTCAGAATCCCGGTAGTCAGATGGCTAACCGATGACATTTCTGGATAATTAAACAGAGAACCGAAATATTTAAAGGCAAAAATATACAGATGATGGATAGTGTGCTGATTAAATAAAAGCACAAAAGCGACAGCAAGGTATGTCGTGGTCAGGGCATAGTCAAGGAATACAGTACAAATGAAAATCTTTGAGGTATTTGCTTTCCACAAGTAATGCAATTAACTTTTACTGACATCGGTAAGGATCAAGAAAAAGTTTCCCCAACGCAGTACTTGGCTTTAAGTTGAAGAGTTCGGTTCTGAAACTCGAAAATTAGAAGTTATGTACTCACCATAACGTTCCATCTGAGTAGGTGTATTCATTTGTCTGCAACCTGTGGGTTATGGATCCGATATCGGATCCGAACCGGCATGGTTTACCAGCTATGGATCCAAGCTCTCAGCTCCTCCCCTCACCCATAATGCCCTGCTCTACCCTCATGACCTCAGATAGAGTTTGCCAACAGCAAGAACACCCTGAAAAGGGTAACACACCATATGCAGGAAACTAAGGCCAGGGGGATAGGAGGGCGGGATGGTTGCAGACAAATGAATACACCTACTCAGATGGAACGTTATGGTGAGTACATAACTTCTAAATCTGAAGTAGGAGATTCATTTGTCTGCAACCTGTGGGACAGAGTCCCCAGCTACCTGAATCTTGGGCCATCATGGAAGGATATTCGAGCACCTGAGCCAAATGATGCTCTACCCCTAGATGCAAGATCCAACTTGTAGTGGGAAATAAAAGTATGAGATGAAGCCCACGTGGCTGCTGCACAAATATCATCTAGAGGAATCCTAGCCTTAAAGGCTGCCGAGGTAGAGACTGACCGGGTTGAATGGGCGTGTACACCCTCCGGTGCAGGCCTTCCTGAAGCTTGATAAGCCAATAAGATACATTGTGAAATCCAGCGAGACAGAGAGACTTTGCTAAATTTAATTTGGGCAAGCCAATTTCTAAAGGAAATGAACAACTGGTCGGATTGCCTATGACCAGCCGTTCTGTTTAGATAAAATCTAAGTTGCCTGTGAACATCTAAGGAGTGAAGCTTGTATTCACCTTTGTTTTCATATTTAGGAAAGAAAACAGGGAGGTTAATGGATTGATTAATGTTTGCTTCAGAAGCTACTTTAGGAAGAAAGGACGGGTTGGTCCTGAGGTAAACACGGTCCGGATGAAAGACCAAGTAAGGAGGTTTAGCTGATTATGCTTGGAGCTCTGAAACTCTCTTGGCCGAAGTAATGGCTACTATGAAGGCCGTCTTGAACGACAAGAATTTGAGATCTACCGTAGCCGCCGGTTCGAAGGGGGGGGTGGTCAAGGCCTGGAGAACTAAGGAAAGGTCCCAGGGAGGAACCGCTTGTTTTACAGGGGGCCTGAGAAGGAAAGTACCTTTAAGGAAAGTTTTACACAACTTGGCCGACATGAGTGGACTGGAGTCATGACCAATGTGATAATGTGAAATTGCCGCAAGTTGTACTTTGACTGTGGAACTGCTGGCACCATCGTTAAAAAGAGTGGTTAAGAAATCAAGCACTAAAGGGAGAGGAACTGTGAAGGGGTTCAGGCCTTGCCGCTCCGCCCACAAAGAAAACAGTTTCCACTTGCTACGGTAGACTTTCCTAGTGGACGGTTTATGAGCTGCCACCAGGATCGCCTTAACAGGGGACGAAATACCGAGTCCTGATCAAGAGTGGAACTGGAGCAGCCAAGCGGTCAGCTTCAGGTTGTCCAGGTTCGGAGGAGATAGGCAGGATGGATGAGATATCAGATCCGAATGGGATCTAGAATCCAAGGGGATTCACCGAGTGAGACCTTAGGAAGGGGAACCAGATCTGTCGAGGCCAAAACGGAGCAATGAGAATCATTCTGCAACCCACCCGAGAGGCTTTCTGAAGAACTTGGAGCATCAGAGGCAAGGGGGGATAAGCATACAGAAGACCGGGTGGCCAAGCATGCACCAGAGCGTCTCTTGGGGAACCTCCTGGAGGAGGTATCAGAGCGAAAAAACTGTCGCACTTGGTGTTTGAGGGAGAGGCAAAAAGATCGCATGAAGGAGTTCCCCACCGTGCGAATATGCGTTCCGCTACTTGAGTATTGAGAGACCACTCGTAAGGGGTCAAAATGGTGCGACAGCTTGTCGGCCAGGATGTTGGACCGACCCAGAATGTGCGTTGCTATTAGAAAGCGGTTGGTGGAGATTGCCCATTCCCAAACTCTCATGGCTTCTCGACAAAGAGGGTAAGACCTGGTTCCTCCTTGCTTGTTGATATACCAGACAACCGACATGTTGTCCGATTGAATCGCAATTGTTCCCAAGGGAAGAAAGTCCTGAAGTGCTAGCAACGCTAAGAGCACTGCTCTCATCTCTACAACGTTGATATGCAGTAAGGTCTCAGAATTGTTCCACGTGCCTTGGACGGTCCTGCCTGCAAAATGCCCCCCCCCCACCAGAGGCGGGAGGGGGAGAAGCACAAAATGGGCGGCCTCCGTGGAGATCTGGGGAGTGAAGCCACCACAGGAGGGACCGCTTGCAAGCCTTGCTGATCGCAATGGGATGATGCATAGGAAGAGCAAGGTACGACCACTGTACTAAGAGAGTCCACTGGAGGATGCGCATATTGAGCCTGGCGAGAGGAAGAAGTGCTATAGCAGACACCATGGACCCTAGAGCCCTCAGGACCAACTCCGTCGGAACTGAACTTGAGTGGAGAATGGCCCGCACCTGGAGCTGCAGATTTTGAACTCTGTCCGCAGTGAGGAAGGCTTTCAAGCTCCTTGTGTCTAACCTGGCCCCTATAAAATCTAAGAGCTGTGTGGGTGCTAGGTTGGATTTCTGTGTGTTTATAGTGATGCCCAGACTGGGAGCAAGATGGAGAAAGGAGTCTCGCGCCAATAGTAGTAGATGCCTTGTTGGGGCGGTAAGGAGCCAGTCGTCCAGGTAGGGAAAGACCTGCACCCCCTGAAGCCTCAGGTGGGCCGCTACCACTGGTAATACTTTGGTGAACACCCTGGGGGCTGTGGTGAGACCAAAGGGAAGGACCCTGAACTGGTAGTGACTGGCTCCCAGCCGGAAGCGGAGAAACCTCCTGGAGCGTCTGTCCATCAGAATGTGGTAGTACGCATCTTTAAGGTCTATGGAACACATCCAGTGATTTTCTCCCAGAAGGGGGAGAATAGATTGCAGAGTGACCATTCGGAACTTCTCCTTGGGAACTGCCAGGTTCAAGAGAGAAAGGTCTAAAATTGGTCTTAGATCCCCCCGTCTTTTTTGGCACTAAAAAGAACCTGGAGTAGAACCCTGATCCGATCTGGTCTGGGGGGACGGGCTGGATGGCTCTTTTCTTTAGCAGATGGTCAATTTCTGCCAAAGTGGCCTCCCGTTGACCGGGTGGAACGTCTGGGAGGGTCTTCAATTTTGGTAAGTGACGAAATGGGATGCGGTATCCTCTGGATATGATCTGGAGAACCCAGCGGTCTGATGTTATGGACTCCCATGCCGCTAGGTGCCCCGAAAAACGTCCCCCGACTGCCTCCAGAGTGGAGCAGCCGGGCAACCCCTCAGGGTTGCTGCGGCCGCTCAGAGAAGGGTTCTCTGGACCCGAAGTTCCTGGGAGCCCCTATGCCTCTAGGGCGGCGTCCTCCCTGTCCTCCTCTGCCACGGAAAGACTGGTTGTCCGGAGCAGGCTGGGATTGCTGCGACTTCCGGAACCACATCTTCTTCTGACCCTTTGGTTCCTAGAATAGGGCCTCTGGGGTGCAGAGAAGCGGATTCACGGCAGACAGCATCTTCCGTCCTTCGCTCTGGGTCAAAGTGTCGAACGGTTTTGCCAAAGAGGGCAGAACCATCAAAGGCGCTCGCGAAATGACGCTTTGAAGGGCTCTGAGAAATCGCAATGACGGAGCCAGGCCTGACGCCTAGTGACTAGACCTGCCCTGCGGCTCTAGCGCCTTCCGTAGCATGGGAGAGTAGCCATAGAGGTATTGGTAACTGATCTAAGAGTGGCCATGCGGGTGGAGTGCAGCACTTTGTCCTCCTCCGACATGGACTCTGGGGAGATGCAGCGTATTCTTTAATAAGATCGCTGCATCCTAATTACGTGCCAGGTAGTTCAGTGCCCTTACCGAGAAGGTCGCTGAACTAAACATCCGCTTCCTGCGGTCCATCATCCGAGACTCCTTGCTCGGGATGGACTGAGGACTCTCCTGAGAAAGTTCCCTCTTGGTGGCCGCCGCCGTCAACATGGCATCTACCGGAGGCCCCTTACTCCAATGGGCACGGTCAGCCGGTGGACTGAGGATCCGGTCGGGCCTCTTAGGGATTGGCTCCACTGTGTCCGGTTCCTTCCACGCCCTGGTGGTAATGAGGTCCACCAGGGGGTCGGCAGGAGGGGACACCCAAGAGGTAGACGGGCCCGCTTCAAATGCCTCCAAGAACACGGACTCGTCAGAGGAAGACTTGGGGGCAGACCACCCCCCCCCTTATGCGGAGCATTTCCATGATGTCTCCAAATGAGACATCCTCGAGGGGTGACCGTGGGGAGCCTTCCCCTTCCTCCAAATCCGTGTCTTCCGTGAGAGACTCGGGGGAGTCAATGTGCCTCCTTTTGCACGTATGCTTGCGAGGAACATCCTCTGGGGGGCTGTCAGAGGACTCCTCGCAAGCAGCAACCTGTTCCAGGGGAACAGCTTGGGGCACAGAAGCGGGCTGTCCCAAGGGCCGGATGGTGGAAGCCTGACCCAGGGCAGAGGGAGCACGGGACGGAGCCGAAACAAGTGCCGGGGGTCCTCTCCACTACATCAAAAGCCGAAGGGGAGCCGACCTCGACCAAAGGATCAGACAATCGGTTCCCCCTCTGATCCGAAGAGTGGATCGGAGCCGGCGCCGAAGCGCTCGGATCCGAAGGGACAGTGCGCTCCGACACAGACGGCGCCGAAGGAGCACTGATCCCCCCGGATCAGGGGCTCGGATCCAGGCTCCGAGAGGTCGGATCCGATGCACTCGAGGGCAGGGTCGAATCCGAAGTACCAAGTACTATCGGCGCCGACCCACCCCCGGCTCTGAAGCTGCTCTGCTCCAACTGCTCCGAACCCGGGTAGCGGGTCGGAGAAGGAGCAATTGGCTTGAAAAAGGGGGTCGAGCTCCCCAGAGGGGAGGCAAGAGCACTCCCATCTGCATCTGGGCCTGGATGAACCTTCTCATCATCCGGTCCAGATCAGCGTCCGACAGGCTATAAGTTGATCTCGAAGAGGCTACCGAGGTAGGCCTTGAGTGCCTCCTCGATAGCCTCGACGGAGATCGGTCTCCTCCTCCTCAGGTCCCGTGAAAAATACACTGGAGACTGGAGCCGAGGAGGAGAGCCAGCAGACAGGAGGCCAGGAGAAGCCGCTTGGCTGGCGGGCCGAAACAGAGGTCTCGCCCGCCGCTTATGGTGCTTCTCCCTCCGGTCCTTCTTCCTAGCCCCTCTCCTCCGAACCAGAAACGGGAGGTTGAGTCCCAGGAGGAGGAGGGGAGCCGGAGAGGAATAACCGTGGTACGGTTACCCCGAAGGAGTGGAGGCCGAGCAGAGTCCGGCAAGAGACCCGCTAAAACAAGCTTGGACCTCCGCTCCTTCAATGCCCTGGGGTTGAACCCTGCACAAATGGAACATCCACATGTGAGGTGTTCAACCCCAGGCATCTAACACAGTGTGGCCATCAGCTGGGGAAAGCTTATGGCCACACTCGAGCACTTAGAAAATAGCTTTGGGCTGCTCAGACATCCCAAAAACCAACAAATAAAGTTACTAGAACTAAAGTAAAAGTAACAAAAAACCACTCACAGGCCCAAACACACACTACGCTACCAGCGAGGGGAGGGATATAAAATTAAGTTTTAAACTCTAAAAAAGAATAATACAAGAGGGAAACCTACACTTTCACACAAATTTAACCAAAAATATTCAAAATTGAGTACTTTAAACACTAAATATAGCACTTAGCTGGAGAGCTGGAAAAAACAATCTGGTCACCATGCGCGGCAAACGAGATCTGAGGTCATGAGGGTAGAGAAGGGCATTATGGGTGAGGGGAGGAGCTGAGAGCTTGGATCCATAGCTGGTAAACCATGCCGGTTCGGATCCGATATCGGATCCATAACCCACAGGTTGCAGACAAATGAATCTCCTACTTCAGATCATAAATTTCAGGAGTCGGCCGACCGGCACTTGCAAACTGCTTCTGTTTTGGGCACCGCACAGCAAGAAAGACTGATGTAATGACGTCGGCTGCATGTTTTATACCCCTGCCGGCCTGACGTCATAGAAGGGACAGCAACAGACGCAGGACCCAAGACTTTGTTAATCAGGCCAACTGAGGGCAACCTGCAAGCAGATTACCCAAATGTAAGGACTGCAACAGTGAAACACGAAGAAAGTACAGTTTTGTACCTACCATAAATGTAGATGTCCGATAGGCATGCATCTGCAGTCCTTACAAATGGGTTGTCCTGTCGTCAGGCAGCCCTTCGGTCGGCCGGATTCCAAAGTCTGGGTCTGGCCTCGGCTGGTGTCGCACTTCACCCGACGTCATAGCTGCAGTTCTTCGGGTATAAAGGCATCAGCCGACGCCATTTTCCTCAGTGTTTCTTGCCCCAGATGCCAGGTACCCTCTAGGAAGGCTAAATTTGGATAAATGCAAATGGTTCCAAATAGTAGAGAGCAAACAAAAAATAAGCATGTATGTACATATATACAAACAAATACACCATAATAGATTCCCCAGCTAGCTACAAGATGGGCAAATACCCTAGGAGTACCACAGAGGGAAGGAGGGTGGGTAATCCTGACTGCAGATGCATGCCTATCGGACATCTACATTTATGGTAGGTACAAAACTGTACTATGTCCTTCAAGGATGCATCTGCAGTCCTTACAAATGGGTAGAATACCATAGCCAAACTGGGGGAGGAGGAGAAGTAAGATTATGGTGTAGTTAAGATCCCTTGCAAAACAGCAGTGGCAAAACCTGCTCGGGATCTGGAGTATAAAGGTAAATTGTAATGCTTGGCAAATGTATGCACGGAGCTCCAAGTAGCAGCCTCTAAAATGTCTTTGGTAGCCACTCCTCGTAAAAAAGCTGTGGTAGTGGCTGTAGCCCGTGTAGAATGAGGCCTGATGTTTTCTGGAGTTTTCTTCCCATGGTAGGAGTAACAAAATGTAATGCAATTTCCTATCCACTTAGAGATGGTCTGTTTTGAAATTGCTTTTCCTTCCATTCCTGTTGCATATGCTACCAGTAGCTGGTCAGTTTTTCTATTGCTCTTGGTCCTGTCCAGGTAGTAACGTAATTGTCTATGTACATCCAAGGTATGCAATAGTCTTTCTCCCCTGTTCTGTGGGTTGGGGAAGAATGTAGGTAGGTGGATAGCTTGATTTAAAGAAACCCTGGAGACCACCTTTGGCATAAAAGTAGGATTAGTTCTCATGGACACTATCTTGATGGAAGATCAGGAAGGGCTGTACTGCCATTAATGCCTGTAGCTCAGATACCCTTCTTGCTGAAGTGATTGCAAGCAGGAAAGCAGTTTTCCATGATAAGTACTGTAATTCTGCTGTTGCTGCTGGCTCGAAAGGAGGGAGTGTCAACTTTTCTAGCACAAAGTTCAAGTCCCATGCTGGCAATGGTGGCTTCCTAGGTGGCTTTACATTTTTAATCCCTCTCAGAAACTGCCTGAGCAGAGGATGAGAAGACTGGAGGATCCAAGTTGTATTCTGCTGAAATAGCTGATGCATGAATCTTAATGGAAGAATAGGACAGGCCGTTGTGGAAGAGCTCTGCCAAGTATTCCAGGATGTTAGCTATGTTTACCAGTGACACATTCTCTCCTTTTGCAGTACTCCAAATGAGATATCTTTTCCATTTTGCTGAATAATTTTTTCTTGTTGAGGGTCTGCGAGCCTCCAAGATAATGTCTTTAACCCTTTGAGATAAATCTGGGTTACTTGGTCTTATGCAATGTTCCAGGCAGCCAGCTGCAGTGTTTTCAGGTTTGGATGCAGGGTTTTGAAGTTGTTCTGTGTTAACAGCAAGGGAACTAGGGGCAGAGGCCATATTTGTTCCCGAAACATACTCCTCAGTAATGGGTACCAATGTTGCCTTGGCCAGTTTGGAGCTATCAGGATGATCCTTGGACGGTCTTCTTTGATCTTCAATAGCACCTTGTGCATCAAGGGAAGAGGTGGGAATGCATATGCTGTCAGGTTTTTCCAACTGAAAGATAGGGAGTCCACTTTCCAAGCAAGTGGGTGGTACGTCCTTGTCCAGAATTTTTTCAGTTGGTGATTGTGTGGGGATGCAAATAAGTCTATTTCTGGTAGTCCCCATTTCCTTGTAATGGTTTTGAAGATGTCCGGATGCAGCATCCATTCGTGGGCATCCGTGGTAGTTCTGCTTAGGATGTCTGCTAGTATATTTTCTTTTCCTGGCACAAAAATTGCTTGTAGCTGAATGTTGAAGCTCAGTGCCACATTCCAGAGGTCCATTGCCATCCGGCATAGAGGGTATGAATGTGTGCCTCCCTGTTTGTTGATGTACCACATAACTGTGGTGTTGTTCGTCCTTATCAGCAGTTGACCCTGTCGAAGATATGGTCTGAATGCCTGAATTGCCAGTTTTACTGCCAGCATTTCCTTTTGATTTGTGTAGGTGCAGCTGGTCTTGAGTCCATAAGCCTTGTATGCACTTGTCCAGCAAGTGTGTCCCCCAACCGAGGTCTGAGGCGTCTGTTGTGATGGTCTGGCTTGGTTGAGTGCTGTGGAAGGGCAGTCCCTTGTTTGATTGACAGGCCTGAGCCCACCATTGGAATTCTTGTTTCAGGCATGGAATTATTGGAATTTGGGTTTCTAGGCTGTGCTTGTGCTGAGACCATAAATTCCTTAGGTACCACTGTAACTTTCTCATATGTAGTCTGGCATGTGGAATCAATATTATGCAGGATGCCATGTAACAGAGAGCTTGCAGGACTTTTCTTGCTGTTAGCTGGTTCTGCTTTGTTAATGCCATGAAGTAGAAAGGGAGTTGCTCCTGTTTTTCTACTGTCAGGAATGCCATTTGTTTTGATGTGCCCAGATCTGCACCCAAGAAGGTTATCCTTTGGGATGGTATCAGGCTTGACTTTTTTATATTGACTGTGTATCCCAGGGCTTGTAGTAGATGAATGACCCTTTCCAAATCTTTTGTTAATTTGTTTTTGTTGTCCGCTTGTAACAGGCAGTCGTCCAGGTAAGGGTAAATTTGAATTCCCTGAAGCCTGCAATGAGCAATTACTGATGCCAGGCATTTCGTGAATACTCTGGGCGCAGTAGATAAGCCAAAGGGCAATGCTGAGAATTGATAATGCTCTGATCCTGCAAGAAATCTGAGGTATCTTCTGCAATTTGGTCGTATGGGGACGTGCAGGTATGCCTCCTTGAGATCTAGAGTTACCAGCCAAGACTCCTTGCCCAGGATGGGAAGAAGCTGCTGTAGGGTCAGCATTTTGAATTTTGGAACAATGAGATGTGTTTAAAGCGGACAGGTCGAGAATAGGTCTCCATTGGTTTTCTTTTCTTGGAACCAGGAAGAGTCTGGAGTAAAATCCTTGCCCTTGTTCCATAGATGGTACCCTTTCTACAGCTCTCATCCTTAGTGAGTTATTTGTTCTAGAGCTTCTGTCTTCTGATTTGGAGGTAGGTTTGGCATTCCTCTCTTCCTTGGTAGAGTATGGAAGTGAAACCTGTAACCTTGGTCTATTGTCTGTAAAATCCATTTGTCTCCTGTGATGTAATGCCAGTTTACTGAAAATAAGGCTAGCTTCCCGCCTAAGGGTGCCTCTAGTTGTTCCCTGGTAGGCGGTGCCAGAGCCAAGTCACTGCGATTGTCCTGTGAAGTGGTGGTGGCTGGATCTGTGGTTGTACCTCGCTGGTTGTTAGCCTGCCACTGACGTCCCCTGTAGGCACCTCTGGATTGACCCCTGCCTCTTGAGCGCCTATTCCTGCCTCTCGGAGCTCTGGAGGTGTCTGGAAAGGACCAATTCTTGGAAGGCCAGTTCCTGCTAAACCTTGGAAGCTGGACCTGCAAGAAATCCTTGACCGTCTGGACAGATTTTGCTTTGTCTTCCACCTTCTTCAGCACCTGCTGCGCAGGGGAGCCAAACAAATTGAGCCTGTCCATGGGAGCATCTAGGAGCTTTGATTTAACATGGTCTGGTAAGGACTGCTCTTTTAACCATGCATGTCTTCTGATCACTGTGCCAGTCATGGCTGATCTAAAGGAAGCCTCCAGTGCATCATAGCCGCATTTTAAGGAATGATTACTGACCTGCTGAATGTTATGTACCATCTCCTGTACAGATTTTTTGTCTAATGGTTCATCCGAGGACAGTTTTTTAGTTAATTGGTCTAACAAATTCCTGATACTGAATCATGTGGAATTGACAGTTCAAGGCCCTAGCTGAAAGAGTAGCAGAAGTGTAAACTTTTTTACCCCCATCTCTCTAAGGCCCTAGATTCCCTTTCAGAGGGGAGGGGGTTTTTAGTAGAAGTAGCTGCTACAGCCTTGGGTCCCTGGGAGATAATTTCGGGATCTGCAAAAGGGGCCTTATACAAATGATGATGTGTGTCCGGAACCCTGTAGTACCTATCGGGCTTAGCAGGGGCCGGAGGAAGAGAATCAGGAGCAGTACAAGCATCATTAAAGGCATCATCCACAACAGTAAGGACTGGAGGAATGGCTCAAGGCCTATGCTGTGGCAAATGCAAGAAGGTTCTAAGCCTTTTCCTAGAGTCTGAAAAATCCTGGCCCTGCCATTGAAATTGTTCCCTCATAGCATGCAAGGTTTCCCCAAAAGAAAATTCCTCAGGCGGAGAGGCAGAAGGAATGGACTCTTCTGCATCAGAGTCCTCATAAGGAGAAAAGGGGCCCTCTGGAGGGTTTGAATTATCTGATTCATCAGAGGAGCCATCTGAAGAAACTGGCTCAGGGGGCTCTACTCTAGTCCTCTTCTCTGGAGGTGGGTGAGAGGCCCTGTCTGGATGTAGTTGGGATCCCCGGATCAAAGAAATGAGATCCTCTGCTAGACTAAGCATTTGTGAACTAGAGCTAGGCCTGTGAGAGGGGGTCTTAGCAGGCACAGATTTTGTAGTTTTTGCTGCTTTAGCCCTGGCAAAGGCCTTAATCGACATGGATGCAGGAGGCCTAGCAGCTCCACGTGCAGGGGTAGAAATATCCAAAGGGATAGTATCAGATAAATCCTGTGAACCTGCAAGAGCAGGTGGGATTTCAGTAGCAGATTCAGCCAGGCTGGATGAGGCCTCGGTAAGTGGCAAGCTTTCGGCCGAAGGAAGAACCGTGGACTCTTTCAGCTGAAACCGAGACACTCGCGGTTGGCTTAACCGCGGTTTCGGCCGAAACCTTTTCCTTGCGCTTTTTAGAAATTTGCGTAGTCGGAGTATCCGACGGCATAATGTAAGCAAAATCGGAGCCGAAATACTCTTCAGCAAATTCCGACAGACGTCTAAGCGTCCGTCGGTTGAAAGAAGCACAGGCTAGACAAGCTGCTACGTCGAGGTCTGGGCCTAAGCAAGGTAAGCAGTAAGAGTGGAAATCTTTGAGGTATTTGTTTCCCACAAGTTAAACAGTTATTCACTTTTTCTGACATCGGCTGAGGCAAGAAAGAGTCCCCAACGGGGTACTTGGCTTTTAGAAGTCTTCGGTACTTGTAGTAGTAATCTCTGGTTCTGACCAACCAGCACTTGCTGCTTCGGGCGCCACGCGGCAAGAAAGACTGAGGAAAATGGCGTCGGCTGACGCCTTTATACCCGAAGAACTGCAGCTATGACGTCGGGTGAAGTGCGACACCAGCCGAGGCCAGACAGACTTTGGAATCCGGCCGACCGAAGGGCTGCCTGACGACAGGACAACCCAAGGACATCATAGAGGACGAAAGAATTTAGCGACAAAGATAGCACGACGACAAATAGTTTGGGCGCTAAACAAGGCACAAAACTGACAGCGAGTAACATCATGGCCTGGGTCTAAACAGTTGACGCAGTAAGAATAAAAATCTGAGGTATTTTCTTTCCACAGAGGCAAGACAATTTTCTGACGTTAGAGCAAGAAAAAAGGATCCCCAACGGGGTACTTAACTTTATAAGACTTCAGGATGAAACTCGAAAAAACGAAAATTTGAGGTCGCGGCCGACCAGCACTTGCTAACTGCTTCTGCTTCAGGTTCCCGCGCAAGAAAAGCTGAAGTAATGGCGTCAGATGCATGTTTTATACCCCTGACATCATGGAAGAGGCAACAGCATTCGCAGAAATCCCAAGACTCTGGTATTAGGGCCGACTGGGGGCTACCTGGAGGCAGAAAACCAAGTGTGATGACTGCAACAGTGAAACACGAAGAACATCTATCCAATCCTACATGGCCCTATGTGAAAAAGTAATTGCCCCCTAAACCTAATAACTGTTTGTGCCACCCTTAGGAGCAACTGAAATCAAGCGTTTGTGACAACTGGCAATGAATCTTTCACAATGCTGTTGAGGAATTTTGGCCCACTCTTTGCAGAATTGTTTTAATTCAGCCATATTGGAGGGTTTCAGAGCATGAAACGCCTTTTTAAGGTAATGCCACAGCATCTCAATTGGATTCAAGTCCAGACTGACTAAGGCCACTCCAAAACCTTCATTTACTTATTTTTTTAGCCATTCAGAGATGGACTTGCTGCTGCAGAATGCAAGTGTGCTTCAGCTTGAGGTCACGAACTGATGGCCGGACATTCTCCTTCAGGATTTTTTGGTAGACAGCAGAATTCATGGTTCCATCAATCACAGCAAGTCGTCCAGGTCTAGCAGAAGCAAAGCAGCCCCAGACCATCACACCACCATGTTTGACTGCTGGCATGATGTTCTTTTCCTGAAATGCTGTGTTACTTTTACGCCAGATGTAACAGGGACGCACACCTCCCAAAAAGTTCAACTTTTGTTTAGTCAGTCCACAGAATATTTTCCCAAAAATCTTGGGGATCATCAAGATTTTTTTTGGAGAAAGTGAGACGAGCCTTTATGTTCTTTTTGGTCAGCAGTGGTTTTTGCCTTGGAACTCTGCCATTCATGCCATTTCTGCCCAGTCTCTCTCTTACGGTTGAATCATGAACACGGACCTTAACTGAGGTGAGGCCTGCAGTTCTTTAGATGTTGTTCTGGGTTCTTTTGTGACCTCTTGGATAAGTCGTCGCTGAGCTCGAGGTACTTTTTGTAGGTCGGCCACTCCTGGGAAGGTTTACCACTGTTCCATGTTTTCTCTATTTGTGGATAATAGCTCTCTCAGTGGTTCGATGGAGTCCCAAAGCTTTAGAAATGGCTTTATAACCTTTTCCAGACTGATGGATGTCAATTACTTTGTTTCTCATCACTTCTGGAATTTTAGATCGCTACATGAATTTGTTTACATTGCAGCATGATGTCTTCCTTTTTGGGATCTTTTGGCCTACTTCACTTTGACAGGTTCTACTTAAGTGATCTCTTGATTCAACGGGTCTGGCAGTAATCAGGCCTGGGTGTGGCTAGTGAAATTGAACTTAGCTTTCCGAAAAATGTGATTAACCACAGTTACTTCATGATTTAACAAGGGGAGCAATTACGTTTTCCACATAGGGCCATGTAGGTTTGGATATTTTTTTCCTTAAATAAAATCATCACTTAAAAACTGCATTTTGTGTTTACTTGGGTTGTCCAATATTTAAATTAGTTTGATGATCTGAAACATTTAAGTGCGACAAACATGCAAAAAAATTAAGAAATCAGAAAGGGAGCAAATACTTACAAAACTGTGTTATGTTCATCAATCTCACTGCTGTAGCAGCCTTTAGGCTACAAGGGTTGATCAAAGGCTATCCATCTGGGTTGGAGGAAGGATATGGATCTGGAACCCCCTGTTGAATGGTCCTAGCAAAGTCCGTCCCACACCAGTAAAATAATACAGTGTGTAATGCTTTCTAAATGTATGTAAACACTACAATGTAGCGCGGCCTCTAGAACGCTTCTGGAGATCATGCATTTCTAGTATGTCACTGAGGAAGACTAGGGTCTAGTAGACTACCTCAACAGTCTAATAGGTTTACCATGGTGGGTACAGCAAAAAAGAAATAGCTGAAACCAACCACTTTGAAAGCTTGTGTTGATACAGGATGCCCTTTCTTTGTCCATTCACAAGAAATGAAAACAGCAGATCCACTTTTCTAAAGGACTTGGTTCTATCGAGATAGTACACAAGCTGCCTATACACAATGCACACCCAAAGGATGTAGAATACTTTCTTCCTGGTTCTGAAGACCTGGAAAGAAAACCCCTCTGTGTATAAAATGAGGTATTTGTTCTTAATACCTTCCTATCCTTATGGAAGATCAGATAGGCTCACCCACAAGGAGAGCTTGCAACTCGCACAACTCTTCTTGCAGATGCCAGAGTACAATTTTACATGTAATGAACCTTAAATATGCCCAATGAGCAGGTTGAAATGGATGGAGACCTAGGTTAATTTTTCCATCGCAAAGTTAAGATCCCAAGGACGGACGTGTTCATGAGGAGGTCTCAGGTTGTTAAACTCTCTTCAGAAACTATTTTACTAAACAGAGGAAAAGGATCCATGGCCACACATGCTGAAATGGATAGTAGATGTTCTATACAAAGAAAACAAGACACTAAGGATACTGACACTATTTCATCAGCTGCAGTACACGGAATCCCTGAGACCCTGGTTATTGGCTGGGCACCAACCAGAAATTATATTGCACTTGCCAATATAAGATTTTCTTGTAGCAGGTTTTCTTGCCTCCTTTAGTACCTGCTGTACATCCTCATAAAATAAGTGCCCAAGAGGTATCAGAATTGAATAAACCAGGCAGTTATTTGAACTTTTTGGAGTTTGGGTGCATCAAACATCCACGGGTTCCATAGTTGAAGTATCTCGCGGCATACTGGACTCTGAATGGGTCTCAGTAGAGGCCTGCGAATCAGAAGCAACGGGTATCAGGGGCTGCGAAAGCACCTCACTGAGTACTGACGAAAGTACAGTTGTGTACCTACCATAAATGTAGCTGTTGGAGTGTATTTACTGTTGCAGTCATTACTCTGGTTATCCTGCTGGCAGCTACCCTCAGTCGGCCAGAATTCCAAAGTCTAGGTCCAGCATCGGTTGCTGTCGCCTCTTCCTTGACGTCAATGCGCCAGGGGTATAAAAGATGCAGCAGATGCAATTTTCTTCAGTTTTTCTTGCCCCAGATGTCAGGTGCCCCAAATTGGTAGGCTGAAAAATATGCCAATAAGAAATGCATGCACTTCGGTAGGTCCACTCTGAGAAAAATTGTTGAATTGCCCTTGGACAATTCCAGAAGGGAGAAAGAATAATTGTGTAAAATCTTACTATAAAGAAAAGTTGCGTAAAAATCTTCCATAACCATAGATGTCCTTCTCTTCCATGTAGCAGTATTTTACATGTGGATTTACCCCTCTTCCTTAGAGTACGTACGGCCAGTATTCCAAAGTTTCAGTCCCTCAGTGGTGTGTGGGACATCTGACGTGGCTTAGGGAACGTGGGCCATAAGTGACGTCTGCACGCACCAGCCCTCAGAAAGTACAGTTGTGTACACTTACCATAAATGTAGATGTTAGTGTATTCACTACTGTTGCAGTCCTAACCAAAGGGTTATCCAGCACCAGGTAGCCCTCAAATCGGCCAGAATACCAAAGGTAAGTAAATATGACAGTCTGTCGGTTGTAAAGGACGTCAGATACAAAAGGAGGCAGCCGATGTCACTTCCTCAGTCTTTCTTGCCGTAACAGTCAGGTGCCCCCAGAAAACAAGACTTAAGCCAAAAGAAACTTTGGCAAATAAAACCAGATTCAGCCTGTTCCTTACGAAAGGAGAACAGGAAAGGACCAAAAAGGGGGAAGGAGGGAGGGAAACCAGGACTGCAACACTGAATACACTCGAACATCTACATTTACAAGTGTACACAACTGTACTATGTTCATATTTCACTGTTGCAGTCCTAACCAATGGGCTGATTACCAAAGCCCACAGAAAAGGGAGGCGGCACCAAACGAAACAAGGATTGGAGAGAATGCCCTGCAGAACAGCATTGGCAAACCCTGCTCTGACTCTAGAAAATAAAGGCAAATTATCATGCTCTGTGAAGGTGTGAACAGAAGACCATGTGGCAGCCTCTAAATTGTCTTTAGTAGGGACACCCCTTAAAAAGGAAGTGGAAGCTGCTCTTGTGGAGTGGGTCCTAACCCCTCGAGGAGGAACATGTGCAATCCACTTAGAAATGGTTTGCTTAGAGACAACTTTGCCCTCAGCTCCAGGGGCAAAACTGAGCAATAACTGTGCTGATTTCCAAAGGTCTTTAGTCCTGTCCAGGTAAAACCTGAGCTGTCTGTGCAGAGAGAATGCAGGATCCTTTCACCTCTATTTCGTGGATTAGAAAAGAAAGTAGGAAGGTGCATGGACTGATTAAGAGTCAGGCTAGAAACCACCTTAGGCATAAGAGGGATTGGTTCTCAGACACGATCTGCATGGAAAAGAAAAGGCTCCACAGGCCAAAGCTTGCAGCTCCAAAACCCTCCTTGCTGAAGTTACAGCCAAAAGGAAGGCAGTCTTCCAAGAGAGAAACTAACTTTGCAGTGGCAGCTGGCTCAAAAGGAGGAGGATAGCTTCTCTAGAACAAAATTAAGATCCCAGGCTGGATTAGGTGCCCTTCTGGGAGGTTTTTAAGTTGCAAGCACCTCTGAGAAACATTTTCATCAGGGGATGAGAGAAAATGGGTTGCTCAAAAGAACAATGAGCAAAAATGGCTGAAGCATTGATCTGATAGAGGAAAATGAAAGACCAGCCTGAAGCAAATCAGCCAAGTACTCCAAGATCAGAGGAAGAGAAGGCTGAGGAGATTACCCTCTAGCCTGCATCCAATGAGAGAATCTTCCCCATTTGTCAGCGTAGGACTCCTTAGGGCTAGGTCTCCTGAAGTACATTAACCACCTGCTGGGAAAGGGAAGAAGAAATGGACTGATTCATACAATGAGCCATGCTGCCAAATGGAGAGACCGAAGATGAGGATGTAGAATGTTTCCCCCCTCAAGATCTGGTTTCAGAGGAAGACGCCAAGGAGGAAATTGGGAGAGACCGCGAAGCAGTAGATACCAATGCTGCCTGGGCCAGTCTGGAGCTATGAAACTATGAAAACAGTCCTTGATCTTTCGTCCCTCATCTTCAATAATACTCTGGGAAGAGGAGGAAGAGGAGGGAAGGCATAAAGTGACAGAAGCGTCCAAGGGAAGGACACAGCATCCACTCTCCCAAGGCCTTGCTGTGATGCTGTCTGGTGCAAAAAGTGGTAGAAGGTGGTTGTTTGGGGAAGAGGAAATAATCCACCTGAGGAGTGCCCCAATACTAAATGATGCTGTAAAAGACTGTTCTGTTCAGTTGCCACGTGTGAGGATCCAGGGTCTGTCTGCTCAACTGGTCTGCCAAAACATTAAGTCTCCCTGGAAGAAAGTGAGCTAGGAGATGCAGGCCCAAGGATGCTGCTATGGACCAGAGAATCATGCTCTGTCTGCACAGGGGGTAAGAATGAGCCCCTCCCAGTTTGTTGATGCACCATAAATGTGGTGTTGTCTTGTCCTGACAAGCAGAGTTCCTGGAGAAAGAAGATGCTTGAAAGCTAGTAAGGCTTGCTGAACTGCAATCGACTCCACCAGGTTTATGTGCAGGTGCATCTGCTGGGCGTTCTACTGCCCCTGTATGCATCTGCCATCCAGGTGAGGTCCCCAGTCGTAGTCCGATGCATCCGTGGTAAGAACTTGAATGGCAGGAGGTGGGCAAAAAGGCATGCCCTTGTTTTGTAGACAGGCTGTCGCCCACCATAGAAACTCTGTCTGCAGACATGGAAGCAGAGGAATCATATCCAGGTCCTGTGTGCAGCACCAAAGGTTCTTGAGGTACCACTGCAATTTCCTCATATGCAGTCTTGCATATGGAATCATGAGAATGCAAGAGGCCATGTATCCCAGAGCTTGCAGGTATTTCCTTGCCGAGAGCTGGGACAGGCTTGCCAAATACTTGAAGTAAACTGAAAGAGTTGCCTGCTTCTCCTGGGTGAGATGCATCATCTGGGTGGCTGTATTCAGACTCGCTCCCAAGAATGTTATCTCCTTGGATGGCACCATTTTTGATTTTTCCACACTGAGTGTGTAACCTAGAGGAAAGAAGAGTCTTTACAAATTCCAGATCCTTTAACAGCTGTTCTTTAGAATTTATTGAATTAGTCGCCCAAGTATGGATAAATCTGAATATTCTTCTGCCTGCAAAAACCAATGACTGGAGGAAGACAGTAGATAAGCCAAAGGGCAGTGCAGAAAATTGATAATGTAGCTTACCCACTCTGAAACGAAGGTACTGCCTGCAACTTTCCCTCATAGGGATGTGCAGATAACCTTCTTTGAGATCCAAAGTTACTAGCCAGGAGGTCCTTGTCTAACACTGGTATCAACTGATGCAGAGTGAGCATTTTGAACTTTGGAATTACCAAGAAAGGAGTTCAGAATTGATAGATCTAGGATAGGACGCCAGGTGCCTTCTTTTTTGGGAATTATGAAAAGTCTGGAATAGAAGTCCTGGCCTACCTGCTAAGCAGGAACTGATTCTATTGCCCCCAGATGTGAGAGATAAAATTTGCTTTTCTACTTCTGCCCTTCGGTTTGGAGGAGCGCCCGTGAATCCTTTGGGTACTGGAAAGGTGTGGCAAGAAAACCGGTGACCTAGAGATACAGTTCTGAGTACCCATTTGTCGTCTGTGACAGTGGCCCAAATATTTGCAAAAAAGGCCAACCTTCCCCCCTAAAGGATTTGCCGGGCAAACAAGGACAGGCAGAAATTGGACAGAGTCATTGAGAATGTTTGGATTGAGATGTGGGCTTAGAACTGCTCGCCTTGGAAGTTGAAGCATACCAACACTTAAACCTTTCAGGGATAGCCCCCTACCCCCTAGAAGATTTGTAACCTCTAGTCCTACAGCGGTTCTGTCTGCTGGTATCAGGAAACATCCAACTCTTAGAAGGGTAATTCCTGCTGAAACAAGGAGGTTGAACTTGCAGAAAGTCTAACTGGTTGCATAGACTTGACCTTCTCCTCCATCTTTTTGAGCACTTCCTCTGCTTTGCTGCCAAAAAGACTGTCCTTATGTAAAGGTACATCTAAAAGCTTAGACTTGACAAGCACTGGAAGGGGCTGCTCCCTGAGCAAAGCATGCCTTCTGAGAACAGATCCAGTAGCTGTAGCCCTTCAGGAGACTTCTAGAATGCCAAAACCCCAATGTAAAGAATGTTTATTGACAAGACTGGCAGAATTGAGCAAATCCTGCATATCCTTACTCTGCCAAAAGAGGCACACTTGCAATCTTTGGACTTAATAGCCTCCAAGGTATGCTGCTGATACTTAAGCATATAAAAAAGGCAATTAGTAGACCTAATAGGAAGAGTGGCAGAGGTATAAAACTTTACCACACCTATCTAGGTTCCTAGATTCCCTGTCGGAAGGAACAGGATTCTTGGTAACAGTGGCCTTAACTCCTTTAGGCCCTTGAGAAATAACCTCCGGGTCAGCTAGAGGATTCCTAAAAAGAAACAAATGAGAATCAGGGACTCTATAGTACCAGTCAGGTTTCCTAGGAGAAGGAGGAACTGAATTTGGAGTAGAGGAATTTTCCAGAAAAACATCATCAACCACTTCCAACACTGGAGGAATAGCCAGAGGCTTACACTGAGGCAAATACAAAAACTCCCTGATCCTTTTCTTAGATTGGGGATAATCCTGACTTTCCCATTTAAAATGCTCCCCAAGATGCTCCCCAAGAGTATTCAAAGTATCACCAAAAGAGAAATCCTCTGGAGGAGAAGCAGAAGGAATGGATTCCTCTGCATCTGAATCCTCAAAAGAAGAAAAAACCTGAGAAACTTCCTCTTCATCAGCAGAAATGCTAAGTATCAGAACCTGAATAAGACAAAGCCTCAGGAGAGACATCCCTATCCCTTTTTGAAGAAGGCTGTGAACCCCTAATAAGAATCAAAAGATCAGCCATTTTAACCATTTGAGAATGAGGGGAACGAGAGGAAACTGGAGCCTGTTTCTTCACAGGCTTACAACTAGAAGATTTACCTGCAAGTCTGAAGGACTCGGGAGGCCTGGCAACTGTCGTAGTGGCAGAGGTGGTCAGTATGAGCTTGCTGTCCAAACGAACAGAGGCCTCTGACACTGGAGCCAGCCTAGCGGCACTGGATCCAGCTGAAGAGGCAACAGGCGGAAGGTCAGAAAACAAAATGGAAGCAGGAGGCCCGAGGGACTCAAATGGTCTCAGCAGAGTCCTGCGGTTGAAAATCCGCAGACTGCAGGGGCTGCAAAGGTGCCTCACTGGCTACCGCAGGACTGACAACCAACTTATCTGAAGACATGACCTTCTGAAGCCTGCCACGGTCCTTGTCCTTACGCTTCTTAGGGATATCCGAAGCCTGAAGACCAGTGGATGCCATACCGACAAACACACCACACTCCAAAATGCTTAGCTAAAAGCTAGCCCGATGACGAATAGTAAGATGATTAAAGGAAGCACAGAGATCACAATTAGGAACATCATGGTCAAGGCCTAAACAAATACAATAGGAATGAAAATCTCGGAGGAATCAGCTTTCCACAGGTAAGACAACTGACTTTTTCTGACATTCGTTAAGGCAAGAAGAGAGTATCCCCAACGAGGTTCTTGGCTGTAAGTTGACTTTGTAGTCTGAAACCAAAACTGCCGACCAGCACTCGTGCAAAAATGCTTCTGCTTTGGGATCCGCGGCAAGGAAGACTGAGGAAGTGGCATTGGCTGCCTCCTTTTGCATCAGACGTCCTTTACAACAGACGACAGCCGATGTCATATTTACTTACCTTTGCTATTCTGGTCGATTGAGGGCTTCCGGGAGCCGGATAATCCATTGGTTAGGACTGCAACAGTGAAACACGAACATCTGGAGGCCCCAGTCGGAGCTGGTCCTAGGAGGGCAGAGCCCATCCAGTGCCACCCAGAAGGGCAAATGCAACATAACAGGAGGGGAAGGAGGGTGGGAAGGAATACTACATGGAAGAGAAAGACATCTATGGTTATGGTAAGACTTTACACAACTTTTCTATGTCCAATTCCAATATTGCAGTATTCTACATGTGGGAGAGTGTCAAAGCTCACTGTGGATGGGGATATGGTCTGGAAGCAGTCTCCAGGAATATGTGAAGAATAGCCCTGGCAAACCCCACCCTGGCTCTAGAAATATGGTCCAGTTGGTAATGCTTGGTGAACGTGTGAACTGAAGACAGAGTTGCTGCTTCGAGGATAGTAGAGGTATCTAACCCCTTTAAAGAAGGCTCCTGAAGAGGCCATAGCTTTGGTGTAGTGTGCTTTTACACTACCTTGCAGGCATTTTCCATGGTGTTTGTAGCAGAAGGTGATGGCCTTGGATATCCAGGCAGAGAAGGTCCGTTTGGTCACTGCCTTGCCCAGGGCTCTAGGGTGGAAGGCCACTAACAGTTGGTTGGATTGCCTTATGGACTTGGTTATGTGTAGATAAAACCTGAGCTGTGAACATCTAGGGAATGAAGTACTCTCACTGTCCCCCTGATTGAGGAAGAATGTAGGTAGGTGTACAGCCTGGTTCAAGGATAGGTCATTCACCACCCTGAGCATGAAAGAAGGGTTAGTTCTAAAAGTAACCCTGTCATTGTGGAAAACTAGGAAGGGTGGGGTAGCCGTAAGAGCTAGTAGCTCCGAGACCCTCCTGGGCTGAGGTCAAGGCCACTAAAACAAACGTTTTCCATGTGCAAAGTTTTAGGGAGGCTTTGTCTGCTGGTTCAAAAGGAGCCAGAGTGAGTTTTTCTAGAGCATAGTTAAGATCCCAAGGTGGAGGGGGTGGTTTCCTGGGGGAGGGGGGTCTTCAGTGAAGTATCCCTTTTGAGGAAGAGTTTGGCAGGGAGTCTGGATGCTAGGGGTGGATAGAGGAAGACGTGCAGAGATTGCAGACAAGTGGGCTCTAATTAAAGAGTAGGTCAGATCAGTCTGCAGTAGTTCACACAGGCAACCCTTTTCCACTTTGAAAGGTAAGACTTCCTTGTGTTAGGTTTCCTGGTCTCCTACAGGTCACTGAACACGTCCTCGTAAAGGTGTCCGAAGGGTATCAGAATCCTATCAACCACAGGGTGAGGTGCAGTGACTGCCACTGTTGGTGTACCGGATCCCTTGTGCTGTGTGAGAAGGTTCACTGAAGAGGGTAACTTGTGGTTATTGCTCTTGGACAGTTGGAGTAGGGGGGAACCAATGCTGTCTTGGCTAGTAGAAGTCGCCGGCAAAAGGTTTGGTCTTTCCTGCTGGATTTTCAGCAGGACCTTTTGAATCAATGGGAAGGGGGGGTGCATACAGAAATTTCCCCTTCCAAGATACTGAAAAGGCATCTTTTGCCAGTGCCTGGGGGTCTGGTATCATGGTGCAGCAGCCAGGAAGTTGCTGGCTGATGGAGGAGGCAAACTGGTCTATTTGAGGTATACCCCACCTGTGGACCAGGTCCACGAAGACATCCCTGTGACGCATCCATTCGTGGTTTGTGATGGTTCTGCTGAGATAGTCTGCCTGGCAGCTGTGAAGAGAGGGGATGTAAACAGCCTGCAGGGAAACTCCCTGTGAGGTGGCCAGTTCCAAAACCAGCAGAGTAGTCTACAAAGGGGGTATGACTTTGTCCCTCCCTGTTTGTTGAGATACCACAGAACCGTGGTGTTGTCCGTGAAAATCTTCAATGGACCTTCTAGGAAGGCTCACAGGGCAAGAATTGCCTTCATCTCTCGAACACTGATGTGTTCTAGTTTGTGTGGCTTTGGCCACAGGCCCTGCACTTTTCTTTGCCCTAGAATTGCTCCCCAGCCCAAGTTTGAGGCATCTGTATGCATGATGTGTGGGTAGGGTTGGTTGAAGAGATGGACCTGGGTTGCTGGTCACTTGTACCAGCCACCAATGAATTTCTAGTTTCAAGCAAAGGAGAAGGGGAACCCTGTACTCCAGAGGATACTACTGGGTCCAGACTGACCAAAGTTATCATTATAACTTCCTCATATGCAGTCTTGCTAAGAGTAGCATGGGTATGCTGGCTGCCATGTAACCCGGAAGTCTGAGTTACTGCCTTGCTGTCAGTTCTGCTGCTTGAGAAACGCAAAGCAGGTTTTCTGTCAGGGATTCCATCTTTTGTGGAGGCAGGTAGGCCTTCATGAGGTGTGCGCGAAATCTGCACCCCAATAAGACAATGTCCTGAGTGGGCTCCAGGTGTGATTTTTGGGAAGTTTATCTGGAATCCTAGAGTACATCCACGGTGGTGCTGCGGTAGCATTGTTGTCTCACAGCAAGAGGTTCTCCCGTTCGATTCTCGGCTGGAGTGCGGGGAGTGCCTTCTCTGTGGAGTCTGCATGTCCTCGCCGCGTTTGGGTGGGCATTCGAAAGACATGCGTAAATGGGCGTGCCTTCGTTGAAGGTTGAATGTCGAGCTGGCACCTTGGCGTTAGTCAAAATCTACTGCCAATCATTAGCAGACCTGAGTTCCGCTGTGGCGACCCCTAACCGGGAAAAGCCGAAAGACATCTGGAATCCTAGAGACTGTAGGAGGGACAGAACTAGATGAATGTGCAACAGGAGGGTCTCCTTGGTGTCCCCTGAATTAGCAGGTCATCTAGGCAAAGGAATAGTTGGATTCCCTTTGCTCTGCAATAGGCAATCACTGGAGCCAAACATTTTGTGAACACCCTGGGTGCAGTGGAAAGCCCAAAGGGCAAGGCAGAGAATTGAAAATGGGATGTGCCTGCCAAGAACCTCCGGTATTTTCTAAATGTGGGTTTTATACGGATGTGGAGGTAAGCATCCTTTATGTCTAGGGTTGCCATGAACCCTTAGGGCAGTAACAGGGGGAATAGGGTAGGCAGAGTCAGCATTCTGAAGGTAGGGATATTTAGGAATAGGTTGAGACTGGAGCGGTCTAGTATTGGTGTCCAGGGTCCATCCTTTCTGGGGACGAGAAAAATTCTGGAGTAGAAACCTCTTCCTTTTGCAGCTGGAGGCACTGGTTTGATGGTGCCCAAAGTCAGCAGAGATTGCAACACAGGTTGCAAGAGGTGTAATTGTCATGTTGAGGGCTGTGGAATGTCCTTTCAATCTGGGGGGGTGGAACCAGGTCATGAAGTAACCGTTCTGGAGGATAGACAGGACCTATTTGTCTGAGGTGACAAGAGACCATACAAGGCTGCAATGAGACAGGGGGAAGGCAAGATTGGCAGGTAGTCAGACACTACCCACCCTACCTTGAAAGGGCAGCCTCTGGCTGGAGGAGACAGAAGCTCTAGCCGAAGGGGGATGCTTCCTAGTAGGTTTCCTGGGCCTGGAGGGGGCCACAGGGTGAGACCGTTTTCTAATGAATTGTTTTTTTGGAAGGGTAGTTACTTTGAAACTTGGGTATAGGTGAAACAAGGTGTGTGAGGTCCTGCATCTCTTTCCCTTTTTGCTGAGTGGACTTAGAGGTCAACCACTTTAGCACCAAACATGGCTGTATTATCCAGGGGTGCATCAACGAGCTTTGCCCTAAAGTAGTCAGGCAAGGGCTGTAAGTGTAACCATGAATATCTCCTTAAGGCTCAAGCTGATGCCGCTGACCTAGCTAAGGCTTCAGCCGCATAACTGCACTTTGAGTGCCTGTCACCTGGGCAGCAAGAGCCACAAGGGAAGACTGATATTTTGGCTGCGCAGTCTGCAATATCAGCCAACTCCTTGGTGGCCATTTCCAGGAGGATAAAGTATACTTAGCCATGTGTGTACGGTAATGAGTAGCCCTAAAGGACAGGGTAGAAGTGTATATCTTTCCCAGACACTCCATGGTCTTGCTGCCTTTGTCAGCAGAAAGTATGGTGGTTGTAGGCAGGAGTTTGAAAGCCTTATCGGTGGAAATGGAGATAGTGGTTGGGTCTGCTGGAGGACGCTCGAGGAGGTACTCGTCTGATTCAGGGACTTTTAAAGAGTCTTATTAGGTCTACGTGGGGCAGGTGGTTGTGAATCTGGATTTAAAGGATGTCGAGAAGGCATCCAGAAAAGCAGGTTATGATTGGAGGTACAGCAGAAGGACTCAGTCCATCTGAATGAGGTCAAAGTATCGCTTTTGAACCTCAGTCATTTCAGTGGATACTCACTTAAAGTGGTCTTTCTTCTTAGATTTCCCCAAAGAAGAAATCCTCAGCTGGGGAGTCAGGGTCTATGGATTCTTCTTTTGGGGAACCGTACCCTAAGGGAGAAGTTATCTGGGAGGTGGAGAGTCTTCAGAGGAAGAATCAGAAAAATAGTACAGTTGTGTACACTTACCATAAACGTAGATGTTAGAGTGTATTCACTATTGCAGTCATCACACTTGGGTTTATCTGCCTGCAGGTAGCTCAGTCGGCCCGAATACCAGAGACTTAGTATTTGTGTCGGATGCTGTCGCTCCAGGATTGACGTCAGGTTGTCAGGGGTATAAAAACAGGCAGCAGACGCCATTACATCAGTTTTTCTTGCCCCAAACAGGAGCAAACGTGATCACGTGCCAATTTTGTGAAAAAAGTGCTAGTTTTCCCCCCAAAGGGGCTGCCAGAAGATAAGTGCTTGGTGCGGGCAGGGTAAGTCATTGAGACAGTTTCCTGTATGGCTGTGATTTTTCCTCTCCGCTTTTGGAGGTAGAAGCACCCGAATGTTTAGGCCTGTATGAGCCTTGGGGCTGTGATCTGCCTCTGGGGCCTGTCTGACACTGGAAAGGACCAATCCTTTGTAGGCCAGTTCCTGCTAAATCTGGGAGGCTGTACCTTGACTGTTTGCATAGATTTAGCTTTATCCACCATTTTCTTCAACACCTCTTCTGCTTTAACACCCAATAGTTTTGCTTTAACATGATCAAGCAGATTCTGTTCTTTTAACCAAGCATGCCTCCTAATGACAGAACCTGTAACAGCGGCCCTGCAGGAGGCCTCTAGAGAATCAAAACCACAATGTAAAGTATGCTTTCCCACTAGTTCAGCTGCATGCAATAAATCCTGCATTTCCTTGTTTTCTGCACATTCTGAATTGTCAACATTTTCTGTTAAGCAGTGACATAAGATATTGCTGATATTTAAGCATATGAAACTGGCAATTTAAAGCTCTTACAGCCAAGGTAGCAGAAGTATAAATCTTTTTCCCCCCATCTGTCCAGGGCCCTAGAATCCCTATCAGAGGGGATAGGGTTTTTTGCAGTGGAAGCCTTGACCCCTTTGGGACCAAGGGAGAGAGTTTCTGAGTTATCAGCAGGGTTTTTATAAAGAAATTTATGAGAATCAGGAACCCTGTAGTATCTGTCTGGCTTAACAGGAGCTGGTGGTAGAGAGTCTGGAGACAGACCGGACTCTGAGAATACATCTACAATGTCTAAAACAGGGGGGATAGCAAGGGGCCTGTGCTGAGGTAATAAAAGGAAGTCTCTGAGCCTTTTCTTGGATTCTGAGTAAGCTTGGCTCTCCCAGTGGAAATGCTGCCTCATAGTATGCAGTGTCATCCCAAAAGAATAATCCTCAGGACAGGCTGAAGGGATAGATTCTTCGGCATCGGAATCCTCATAGGGAGGAAGAGAATATTCCTGCTCAGAAGAGGAATCAGAGGAAATGGAAACCCGATTTGAAGATTAATATTCTATCTCTTGCCTAGGCCTCTTATCAGGAGGGGGATGAGAACCCCTGATCAAAGTAATTAAGTCTTCGGCCATTTTAAGCATCTGTTTTTTAGGCATGGAGGCCTGTCCAGTAGAATGCTGCACTTGTTTCTTTGTCTTTAGAGCTGCTTTAGTCTTTGAAGCTGAAGTAGGTTTCACATAATTGTGTAGGCCTGAAAACACCCTCAGAAGCAGATGCCTGCTCAGCGGCTCTGGACCCATCTGAGGGAATAGTTTCCGAGTGTCCAATACCTTGAGTTTCCAGTGGCCTAGTCAGCTCCACGTGGGAGTCTGAAGCAGCCTGTGGCTGAGGTAGCAGGCGTCAGGGGTTGTTGAAAGCGCCTCACTGAACTGGCGACTGGCCTAGCGGAAGCCTTGTCGGTTTTGTACCTTAGATGCCTTTCTTTTTCTTTCTGCTTTTTATAAACTCCGGTAGTCAGCTGTTCAGAAGGCATTATATAATTGAATCTTCTGCCAAGTAATGAAATGCAAAATTGTCCCGATGCTTAATAGTGTGTTGGTTAAATCTAGCACAAAACCGACAACTAGGAACATCGTGGTCAGGGCCTAGGCAAGGAATACAGTAAGAATGAAAATCCTTAGGAGGTATTTGCTTCCCACAAGAAATACAATTAACTTTTTCTGACATCGGTCTGGAGCAAGAAAAAATTTTCCCCAACTGGGTACTTCGCTTTAATGAAGACTTCAGATCTGAAATTCGAATTTGAAAATCTCAGGAGTCGGCCGACCAGCACTTGCGAACTGCTTTTGCTTCGGGCACTGCGCGGCAAGAAAGACTAAAGAAAATGGCATTGGCTGCATCTTTTACACCCCTGGCGCACTGACGTCAGGGAGGAGGCGACAGCAACCGACACCAGACCTAGACTTTGGAATTCAGGCAGACTGCGGGTAGCCTGCCAGCAAGATAACCCAACTGTAATGACTGCAACAGTGAAACACGAACATCTGGTCTGATTTTCTGAAGGGCCTAGTCCCACATCCAGGTAAAATCTGAGCCGCCTGTGCACTTCCAAGGAGTGCAGGATCCTTTCCCCTTTATTTTGAGGATTAGGGAAGAAGGTAGGCAAATGTATGGATTGGTTGAGAGCCACACTGGACACCACTTTAGGCATAAATGAAGGGTTTGTCCTGAGGGAGACCCTGTCAGCATGGAAAATTATGAAGGGTTCCACAACAATAAGTGCTTGTAGCTCAGACACTCTTCTAGCTGAAGTGATGGCCAGAAGCAATGCTGTTTTCCAAGAGAGGAATTTTAAGTCCGCTGATGCTGCAGGCTCAAAAGGGTGGAAGCGTGATATTTTCCAGTACAAATTTAAGGTCTCACACAGGGATGTGTGCACTCCTTGATAATCTAGTTGTTTGCCCCTTTCAGGAATGGTTTGATGAGAGGGTGCGAGAAGAGCGGTGACGGTGTTGTAATGAGCCGAAATGGCTGAGGCATGTATCTTAATGGAAGAGAAGGACAGGCCTTTCTGAAGTAGATCTGCTAAATAATCCAGGATTAGAGGCAGGGAGGGCAGAGTTGGGTCCTCTCCTTTAGACTCCAGGAGCAGTACCTTTTCCACTTGTCCGCACAAGATTTTCTTGTACTGGGTCTTCTGGCTTCAAGAATAACATCCAGCACCTGATTGCTTAGGGTTGCTGAGGGAGGAGTCAAGGGATAAGCCTGGCTGCAAGATTTAGGGTTTGCAGTTGTGGATGCAAAATCTGCCCCTCCTGCTGAGAGAGCTGGGTAGGGTTCTGGTGTAGGTGGCCAGGGTAGCACCGATGTCAGGCTGCGCAGGAGTGGGTACCAGTGCTGGCGTGGCCAGTACGGGGAAATCATTGTCCTCAGTCTGTCCCTGTCTTACTTTGAGTAATACTCTTGAGAGAAGGGGCAGAGGTGGGAATACATAAATTGAGAGATTTACCCACTGAAAAGATAGGGCATCTACTTTCCAGGCCTTGCTGTGAGGGCTCCTGGTGCAGAATTTGCTGAGTTGGGGGTTGTAGGGGTAGGCGAAAAGGTCCACTTCTGGGATACCCCATTTCTGAATAAGAAGGTCGAAGGTGCTGGGCTGTAACTGCCACTCATGTGGGTCTAGGAGATTTCTGCTTAAGTAGTCTGCCGGCAAATTTTGTCTGGCATTAATTGAGCTTGCAGATGGACTTGCATGTCCAAGGCCGTGTTCCACAGGGCCATGTCTAACCTGCAGAGTAGGTAAGAATGCCCCCCCCCCCCCCTTGATGTACCACATAACTGTAGTGTTGTCCGTTTTTATTAGTAGTTGTCCTGGAAAGAGTATGGATCTGAAGGCTGTCAGGGTGTTCTGCACAGCTAGCATCTTTTTGGTTGTTGTGCAGATGAAACTGACTTGGGCTCCAGTGGCCCTGAATGCATTTGCCATCCATGTGCGCTACCCAAGCATAATCTGATGAGTCTGTGGTTAGGGCCTGGGGGCGTGGGGTTGAGTAAAGTGCAGTCCCTTGTGGTTGCATGCTTCTTCCCACCAAAGAAACTCTGCCCTTAGACAGAGTATGATAGGAATGACTGTTTCCAGGTCCTGCGAATGTTGGCACCAAAGACTTAAGTACCACTGAAGTTTCCTTGTATGCAGCCTGGCATATGGAATTAACAGTATACATAAGACCATGAACCCTAGGACTTGCAGTTATTTTCCTTGCTAATAGCTGGGTTCTGGTGGCCATTTGTTTGACACAGGCTGTCACATAGACTTGTTTTTCTGAAGTGAGGACTGCCATCTGCGATACTGTGTTTAGGCTTGCTGCCAGGAATACAATCTTTTGACTGGGCAGCAGTTTTGATTTCTTTTCATTGATTGTGTACCCCAGGAAAGTGAGGTTTTTCACAAATGTCAGGTGCTGCAATTGCAATTCCTGACTGCCTGAATCAGGCAGTCGTCAAAGTACGGGTACATATGGATATTTCTCTGCCTGCAGTATGCAATGGCTGGAGCCAGGCACTTTGACTACTCTGGGCCAAGTGGATAAGCCATAGGGAAGTGCGGAGAAATGATAGCGCATAGCTCCGGCCCTGAAGCGTAGATACTTCCTGCATGACTCCCTTACAGGGATGTGGAGATGAGCTTCTTTTAAGTCTAGGGTGACTAACCATGCATACTTGACTAGCATAGGTAGAAACTATTGCAGGGTAAGTATTTGGAATTTTGGTACCACCAGGAAGGTGCTGATAATTGAAAGATACAGGATTGGGCACAAAGAGCCTTCTTTTCTGGGTACCAGCAAGTCTGGAATAGAATCCTTGACCTATCTGTTCCACTGGAACCAGCTGAATAGCCCTAATAGACAGCAGGGATATGCTTGGCTTTGTGCCTCTGCCCTGATGGACAGCAGGGATAGGCTTGGTTTTGTGCCTCTGCCCACTGGTTTGGAGGAAGGTCTGGGAACCCTTTTGGGGTTGGCAGACTATGGAAGTTGAATTTGTACCCCTGGGATAAAATGTTGAGGACCCATCGGTCTGTGATGAACATCCAGTTTTTTGCATGAAGGGCAGGTTTTCCTCCTAGGGCCACAAGCAATTGGGCAGAGGTGGGGAGTGGAGCAGAGACGTCATTGTGAGTTTTTTCTGTAAGGAGGCGGCTTCCCACTCCCTGTGTTGGCACTCCATTGTTTAGATCTCTGCATACCCTGAGACTGTGGTCTGTTTCCACTGGGTCTGGTTTGAGATGGCCTGGCGGGGGCTGGAAAGGACCAGTGTTTTGAGGGGCAATGCTTACTGAATCTAGGAGGTTACACCTGTAAGAATTCTTTAACTGTCTGCATAGATTTAGCTTTTTCTTCCATGTTTTTAAGAACCTCTCCTGGTTTGGTGCCAAACAAATTGTCCTTGCTCAAAGGAGCGTCTAGTAACTTGGATTTGACATGGTCTGGCAAGGTCTGCTCCTTAAGCCAAGCATGCCTTTTCAGTACAGAACCAGTGACTGCTGCCTTGCAAGATGCTTCTAGGGCATCAAAGCCACACTGCAATGTATGCTTGCTGACTTATCCTGCAGAGTGCACAAGCTCCTGCAATTCTTTATTTTCTGCACAATCTGTAAAAGTTGCTACTTTTTGCTTAATACGTTCCATAATGTGTTGCTGGTACAACAGCATGTGAAACGGACAATTCAATACCCTAATAGCAAGAGTTGCAGAGGTATATACTTTCTTACACCATCTGTCCAAAGCTCTGGAATCCCTGTCCGAAGGGGTGGGATTCTTGGCTGTACTTGCCTTGATACCTTTAGCCCCCCCTGGGAAAGGATCTCTGGGTCAGCAGTAGGATTCTTGAAAATAAATTTGGGAGTGTCAGGTAATCTGTAGTACCTGTCTTGTTTCCTAGGGGCAGGGGTAAAGTATCAGGATTAAGACTGGATTCCATAAAGACTCAACTTCCAGAACTGGGGATATTGTTAAAAGCCTGTGCTGTGGCAAATCTAGAAATTTTCAGTCTCTTTTTAGACTGAGGATAGTCTTAGCATTCCCACTGGAAATGCTCTCAAGGTATGTAAAGTTTCATCAAAAGAAAAATCCACTGGTGGGGAGACAGAGGGAATGGATTCCTCTGCATCTGAATCCTCATAAGCTGATAAGGGCATGTCATCAGACTCCTGGTCTGTTAAAGCTGCTGGGGACTGGCCTCTTTCTCTTAGCAGGGGACGGCTGAGTTCCCCTAATCAGCATAAGATCTTCTGCCATTCTATGCATTTGTCTTTGTGGCAAGGGAGCAAGTGCATGCAGTTTGGTCGTTTTTCTAGGCGTAGCGTGTAATCTTTGCCTTAGAAACTTGGTAGTTTTAGATAAAAATGAAGTCTGTTTGATTCAAACATCGGTAGTGCAAAGAGCTGCCTCAGAAGCCTGTGCCTGCTCAGCAGTTCTGGACCAATCCAAGGTAGAGACATTTGCAGGTTCCATAGTTGAGTCTCGTGGCATTCCGAACGGGTCTCAGTAGAGGCCTGCGAATCCACTGAAGCAGGCATCAGGGGCTGCAAAAGCACTTGAGTAACGACAAACTGGCGACTAGCTTAACGGAAGCGTCGTTGGCAGCTTTGGACCTATGCAGTCTGTTGCTGTCTTTATCCTTACGCTTTTTCAGAATATCGGTAGTCTGATGGCTTACCAAAGCCATTTTGGAATACGGAGATTGAGAGCAAAAGAATTTAGCGACAAAGAGCCTGACAACAAATGGTTCGGGCATTGAACAAGGCACAAAACAGACAGCGAGGTACATAGTGGTCTGGGCCTAAACAGGTGACTCAGTAAGAATGAAAATGTGTGGTAATACTTTCCACAGGCAATGCAATTACCAACTTTTTCTGACATCAGAGCAGGAAAAAAAAAAAAAAAAAAAAAGATTCCCAACGGGGTACTTGGCTTTAGAAGACTTCAGGACTTGGCTTTAGAAGACTTCAGGATTATTCAATATGTAAACGAAAACTCAGGTAGCTGCCGACCAGCATTTGCAAACTGCTTGGGACTCCTCGGCAAGAAAGACTGATGTAATGGTGTCTGGTGCCTGTTTTTATACCCGATGACCTGACGTCAGTCCTGGAGGGACAGCAGCCGATGCAGAAATACCAAGTCTCTGGTATTTGGGCAGACTGAAGGCTACCTGCAGGCTGATAACCCAGGTGTGATAACTGCAACAGTGAAACACGAACATATGAAAATGCCAAGAAACAGAAATGCAAAAACTTCCTGAAGAGTGGTGGATGGATCAGAATATGGACATAAGCATCCTTGAAATCCAGAGACACCACATACACCTGAGAAAGCAAGAGAGGGAACAGAGTCTGAAGGGACAACATTCAAAAAGTGGACAAGTATTTAGATGAGACAGGTCTAGAACAGCTATCAAAGTATCTTCTTTTCTGGGTACAGAAACATCCTGGAGTAATAACCCCTCCCCCTTTGGGACACAAACACCTCCTGAATAGTACTCAGTCAAAAGGTCTCTAAGTACCCCTAGAAAAGGGGAGTTTTTCCTGAGGAGGCTGAGAAATGCCCATAAAATGGGGACAGGATTTCCACACCATGAAATACCACTAGTGAATAACTGACAGAACCCAAGAATCCAGAGTACTCTGAAGCCAAACAGGGAGGAGGAGAGAGAGGAAAGAAAGTGGCTGAAAAGAGAGTCGGACAGCATCTAGTTTATCTGGAAGGGAAAACTTCTGATTACCTGAAGTTTGAGTAGCCTTTGCAGTAGGAGACCGCTTGCCACTCTTTTTGCCCTGAGGAGGGTGAGACTGCCTATGAACAAAGGCAGGCTTATTGGGGTAGTTTCTCTGAAATTTAGAACAGGACATGCCAACATGTTGGAGCACCTGTAAGGCATTACCCCTTATCTTGAAGGGACTTATTTGGGGAAGCTGCTGCTGTTTTATGTTCTTCCCACAACATTCCATCTGTTTTGTCTTTCTTCATTTATCCTTGACCTTTGGGGCACTGTTCCAATTCTCGAAACTGGCTCGTCTGTTATAACAGCTCATGCAAGTCAAAAACTCAGGCGCTAAGTCTCTACCCAGAATACCCCTCTCCAGATTAGCTCAGATAAAGTGTGCAGCTACACAGGAAGAATAGCTATACAGACTTGAAGAGGCTAGTGTCCAATTACACACCTGACAAAATAAGGAGGACAAGCATTCGATCCTCCAAAGAGTTCGCAGTAGGAGAAAGGAGTGTGGGGTGTCAAGGATAAATGTAGGTAAACACAGCTGGAATGTTACGGTAAGAACAAACCTGCTAATCTGATGTCAATCCTCCTTTATCCTTGACCTTTGGGACAGAGTCCCCAGCTACTCAGATCTTGGGAGGCCTTATGGAAAGACATTCCTGAGAACCACAGAGCCAAAGGATGCTCTACCCTGGAGACCAGATCCAAACTATGATGACTGATAAAGGTATGCAGAGTAGCCCAGATTGCTGCTGCGCATATTTCATAGATGGAAAACAGCAGACCTATTGTCCTAGCAGAATACGTTCTCACTGGTGCTGGTAACTGGAGATTTTTATTGTAAATGAGTGTCTCAACGTCCATGACAAGATGACTTTTGAAACGGATTTCCCCAGAGATGAACTGGAAAAAGACAAATTGGTCCGATTTTCTAAATTCTTTAGTTCTGCTGAGGCAGAAACGTAATTGCCTGTGAACATCCAGCAAATGTAAGCAATATTCACCTTTGTTGGAAAAAATTTGGGAAGAAAACAGGCAAGTCAATGGAGTGATTAATATTAGTTGCACAGACCACCTTCAGGAGAAATGAGTTGGTTCTTAGTGAAACCCTAGCTTTATGAAAAATTAAGCATGGAGGTTTTGAAGACTGTGCTTGTATTTCAGAAATTCTTGTGGAATTTATGGCCATCAGAAAATGATTTTCCATTAAAGTGACAGGTAGCCACAGGTTCAAATGGGGAAAGGACAAAAGACTGCAGAACCATAGTCAGGTTGCAAGGAGCTAGAGGATCCTTATAAGGTGGTTTCAACTGCAAAGTTCCTTTCATGAACACTTAACACAATCTATGGGAAATTAGAGGATGACCTTCAAAGCCATTGTGAACATTGGAAATGACAGCTAGTTGGACCTTAACAGTAGAAGCAAAGGCTCCTGGTTCAAAAAGCGTACCTAAAAATTCTAATACCATTTCAGCTGGTGCGGAGAAAGGATTAAGACCATTATTGTACACCCAAAGAGAATTTTTTTCCACTTGCTGTGGTAATGTTTCCTGGTGGAAGGTTTAAGAGAAGCCAATAAAATTTCCTGGACTGTAGATACATTTTTCTACCTGGCGATTAATGGAATTGGAGGAACTAAGTTGTAAGCATTAAGTTTCTGAAGACTGGGGTGCACCAACCCCCTGCGGGTGAGAAAATCCAGAACAGAGTCCAGAGTCTATGGTCTATGTGAATTAGATAAGGCTACAAAAAGGGAAACCAGACTTGACACAGTCAAACAGGGGCAATGAGGATCATCTTGCTCTTCAACCTGATGGCTTTAAGAAGAGAGGAATCAGGGGAAAAGGGGGGTTTAAGAGTAGTCTCGAGGGCCAATCGTGAAGGAGAGCATCTCTCGAGGAATCCCCCGAGGGGGGATTCGGGCAAAGTAGCTGCTGCACTTGTTCAGGGGTGATGCAGGAGGATGCATCTGTTCAGTTTGTCCACCATCACGTTCAAGCTCCCCGGGATGTGCATTGCTATCAGAAAGCGGCTGGAAGATATCACCCATTGCCACACAGAGCTTCTTGACCCAGGGTTACGACTTACTTCCCACCCAGTTTGTTGATGTACCAGACTACTGACATGACTGAACTGCAACAGTTCCTAGAGGGAGGACAGCTTGGAAGGTTTGCAATGGTAAGAGCACTGCCCTCAGTTCGAAAACACTGATATGCAAATTGGCCTCCATCAGGGACCAAGTGCCTTGGACTGTTCTGCACAGATAATGCCCCCACCCCATCTGGGAGGCATCCGTGGTCACGATGGCCTTGGACTGAAGTCGAATAAAGGGACAGCCGAAGAGAATTTCCGCGGATTCCATCCACTAGTTTGTCTTTCTTGCAATAATGGATTAAAATGGGATGAGTCACTGGATGGGTCCGGATGGACCACTGGGATGCCATAAGCCACTGTAGTAGTCCCATGTGAAATCCTGCCAGAGGAACTAATGTGATGGTTGCTGCCAGTGATCCAGGAGCTTGAAGTAAAAGCACAGGTACCATGTTGTTGGACAGAATGGCTTGTAGTTGGGATCTAATCTTCTGTAGCCTGTGTGGAGGAATGAAGCTATACAAATGGTAGTACTTGGGTGAGGTGGGCTCATATGAACTCTAAAATCTTGAGGTCAGGCTTAGTTGGGATTGATTTACTGTAATGTCCAGATGAGCAAACAGGAGCAGCACAAAATCTATTGCTTGAAAGAGGAAATGCCTGCTGGCAGCAGTGACGAGCCAGTCATCTACATAAGGAAACACCTGGAATCCATGCAGTCCCAAATGAGCAGTCACTGCTGCCAAACACATGAACACCCTGAAGGGATGTGGTGAGACCAAAGGGCAACACTCTGAACAGAAAATGACCGACTCCTAGCTGAAAGCGAAGGAACCTTCTGGAACGCTAAGACCTACAGAGCACATCCATCACCTTCCTCTAAGAAGGGTAACCATCCGAAATTTTGCCTGTTGAACAAACTTGCTCAGGCGGCCAATATCTAAAATTGGTCTCAAGCCCCTTATCTTTTTTTGGCACCAAAAAGAAAAATAAAATCTGGACCCTATCCGGTCAAGTGGGACTTGTTGGAAGACGACTCCTAGCAGCTTTTAAATTTCCAGAGCTACTTGATCTCTCTGACTGGGTGGATCAAGAGTCTTCCTTCTTGATCTTGGAATAAGAATGAAGGGGATGTAATAACCTCTAGCAAAGATCCTGTGCACCAACGTATCTAAAGTTATTTTTTGGCAGGCTCTTGAGTGCAGAAAGAAGCTTCCCCAGACTGCTTCCAGAAGTAAACAATTGGGCCCCTTGTCAGAAGTGCTGGTAGGGTATCCCACAGAAAATCTCTGGAACCCTGAATTTACAGGCCACCTCTGTCGCGGGGTTGGTGTCTTGCATTGAAACCCCCCCCCCCACCCAAGAGGGGAGCCAATGCCACTTGTGTCCCGAAAAGGCTCCTAGTACATTTTGAACCACATCTTCCTGCTCTTCTGGTTCCTACAGTAGGACCATTGGGGAGCAGAAAAACATATAAACACTTCAAATAGGGTCTTTCATCTTTCTTGCACCTGGCTAATGTTTCTCTGACTTTGGGGCCAAACAAGGAAGATCTGTCAAAGGGAGCATTGACAAAAGATAAACTGCTCCACAAACTCACATAAGAGGATCCAGCTGGGTCGGCTTATGGCAACACCGGAACATGCTGCCCTAGTTGTCCCTTGAGTTGCATATGCAATGAGCCTCATAGAGTTGGAAATTGACTCCAGGGTAGCCAGTTAAGAGGCCACTTTATCTTGACCACCCTCAGACAGCTCATGCAACAGTATCCTACCACTCCTTGAACAGAACTCTCAGGAACTTAGTAAGATGTGCCATAAAATTCAAAGACCTTAAAGCGACGTTAGTAATGCATACGCTTGCCTTCCGAATCTGTTAATCACCCTGGACTCTGGACTAGGTTGATAAACAGTGAACTCTCTTCTGCAAGTTCCTTCTTGGTGGCAGCAGCAATCACCATGGCATCTATTGCTAACCCCTTAGCCAAACACTGGTGGTCCCTCTGGTGCTCTAAAAATGTTGGCCGGTCTCCTAGGGATTGGCTCTACATTGTCAGGAGCCTTACAAGCCTGCTGAGTGATCAATTTAATAAGACTGTCAGCAGTAGGGCTCACTCAAGTAGATGGGCGAGCACCAGAAGCTTGCAGGTACACCATCTCAGAGGGTCTTGGGCTTCCAGTTCCACCTCAGTTTCAGAATTTCTAGAATGTCTCCAAAAATATCTTCTAGGGGTAACTGAAGGGAACCCTCCCCATCATTGAAGTCAGTGTCTTTTGTGAGAGATTCTTCTGTGTTGTTTCATCAAACACGTCTTTTTCCGAAGTGTCTCCCCAGTGGAAATCTCTGCGGAGGACTGAGAAATAGAGGGGCCCTCTGCAGGGATATCCTATAGCTTTGGTGCTCTCCGACAGGCATAGAGGTTGGTTGCAGCTCTGGGCGAGAGGGAGTCCCGAGATAATACTCTGGTATGAAAGGGGACAGCTGAGAACTCGCAGAGGTCAATGCCCTCTCCATAACTTGAAAGGCAGGTTCTATCAAGAGGGATGGGAGCTCAGTACAGTGGCCCCAAACCCACGGAACCTGCCCACATAAGCAAAGGCTCCGAGAATAGAGAACTGTACAAATAAAACAGCTGATTCAACCCCCACCCCCCCACCGATCTGCCAGTGGAGCTACAATCCCAGGAGCCTGTTGGTTCCAATGGAACTGAGAAACTCTAGGCAGACTCTGCAACCGGAGTACCAAAGCAGCTGGAACTGGAGGTATCGGAGTCAATCTCTAAAACCATACAGGAGGTCAGAGCAGAAAAAATTGGTTAAGTACTGAAAGAAGATGTCCCAAATACAGAAGGGAGTGGGGCCTGGGAAGGTATGGAAAGACCCCTTGCCACTAGGAGCTGATCCACCAACTCACGACAGACTTCTGGTCAGATTCCTAGAGAAATGAACAAAGACGCCAGAGGGAAATTCCAGTCCATCTAGCAATGACCTTAGGAACGGTCCAACAAAGGGGTCAAGTGAGGAGGGAAAACCTTGTCCGGGGAGAACCGATACTGTACCATGGCACCGGGGAAGGGTTCCTGGTACCAAATTTTCAGATAGTGCCACAGGGGGAGCCAGCACTGAAGGAAGCTTAAAATTACTGGTACACAGGTGGAGGCACCCAGACCTGTGGTACACAGATAGTTACCACAGATCTTGACAAAGAAGTCTGTTTTGTAGATTTCTTAGCTTTAAGCTTCGGTTCTGCAGTAGCCGAAGATGTGTTTTTTGGTTGCCAGAGCCAATGGGGACAAAGGCACCAACTGACTTCTCTTCTGTTCATGTTCAGATGTAAAAGAGGGGGGGGTATGGATATGTCAGACAAGACTTAATCAGGCCTTTTAAAATGAAAAATTATTTATCTGTTCTACAAGGGCCCAGTAACTGCATAATTTGTCAAGCATTCAATGTGGCTGTAGATGTGCCAGGCCCAAACAGTACACACAAGAAATGCCCACAGTAGGGCAACTTGACATTGTATAAATCCAGTAGTACCCTTAGATTTGTCCATGTTAATTAAGCAAATACAC